>NW_017307820.1:16797-53949 GCF_000935625.1 Nanorana parkeri
TTTTTTTTTTTAATTTTTTTTTTTTTTTTTCCCTTTTTTTTTTTTTTTTTTTTTTTACACAACTTTATTGCTCTTACATGGGGGGCTAAGAAGCCCCCTATGTGTTAGCCAAATTTAAATAACAGGTCCTCTTTATGGAGACATCAGGGGTCTCCAAGACCCCTAATGTCACCTAGGGACCCCCAGAGAAGCTGATGAAGCAGAGATCGGCTTCATCAGCTTCTGTTGCTGGAGAGTGACACTGAATGCAGGAAGTGATGTAATATACATCACTTCCTGCATTCAGGGACTGAAAAGTAGATCGAAGGGAGTTTGTGTACTGATCTCCTGTCACAGAGCCGTGCCGGTCCCGGCCGCATCGGGCACAGCGGATCTCAGGACCGGCAGTGACAGCTGCTAATACAAGCGATCAAGCGCCTCTAGAGACACCCGATGGCTTGAATGCAAAGCCCCCGGCCGTCCTCTCGTCACAGATGAGCTGACAAGTGGATTTTTCAAGCCCTGGCAATGTGGATGTTCATATCCAGACTGGACTTTTTTTTTTTTATATCTATTTCATAGAGCTAACGTGACTTGCCAAAAAGCTCCGGGTTTTTTTCTGAACTGTCTAAAGAGCATTCTCCCTGACGCATTGTGGCTTGCCAATTTGCACATCAGCAAATTCCATTCTGGCTTTTGTTTTTATGTTATGTTAACAATGGAGGAGTCCTCCTGGGTCTTTGATCCCAAAAGGGGACAAATGGTGCAATCAGATTACTGACCTTGGGAGTTCAGCTTGTACCCCGTTGGAAGTTCTCCTCGGCTCTTTGTCTCCCATATATAGTATCCTTCTGTTTCATCTGGGTTTGATTTACCTCTTGCGGCCACATCCAGGGAGGTTGGCTACACTCCTCATGGACCTTAATAAGTGGAACTGTAGTCACAGCAACATCAACCTGCTTGGAGATGGTCTTCTAGCCTTCGCTTTGACATGCTGGTCTATAATTTCTCTCTGATCTCCTTAGGTAACTCTCTCCTACATACTTGGGCGTGCTGGTGTTGAATACTAATTAGAGAAATATCACTAGAATTTATTTATGATTTCAAGGGGCCCCAACAAATCTGCCCAGGCCATGTTAGAATATCCCCTTTGAATACTGTAAGCTATATTTTACACTTTTGTTGCTTTACGCTGGCATACCAAAGTCATGCAGGTATACAAGAGAACAATGTTAACATTACTTGTTAGGAGGAAGGCACCATTGTTCAATGAGCTGTAAAGATGATGTTGTAGAATCTCATCCCCCACCCCTATCAAATCATACCTGAGACAACAAAACCAAAGGGGGAAACCAGATAACCCGACACAGTGCTATTGTTCCAGATGCTTGTTTAGCTATAACACCCTTATTTCAGTATTTAACCAGAAAGGTAATGCAAATACCAGTGTGTACTCCTCCCAGCAAATGGTCCGGACAGAGTAGTCACTCGTGTTTGTACTGTGTTCCGCCATTTAGGCTGCATTACACTGCAACGCACAGCTGCTGGTGTGTTTCACAGGCACACTTCTGATGTGGCGATCACGGCACATTTAAATTTTGTTGTTGTTGTTATTCAAAAGGGGCTAAAAAATATGTGACAGCATTTGGAGGTGACAGGTTCTCTTTATGGAGACAGGAGGGGTCAATTAGACCTCTGATTTCTCTCCTGCTCTCCAATACAGATTATCAAGCTTCCTGCTTCAGCCGGCTTCTGACAGCTGAAGCCGGAAGTGCTGAGAACAGCACTTCCTGCTTCAGTGACCCCAGAGCAGATCAGGGAACGGTGCAGAGGGGGGCAGGCGGCACGATCGAGGCTGGGTGGCTGTACAACCGCCCAAATTACTTGTAGCAGCCAGCCCTGCCTGGCATAATTTTGTTTGCTAGGAAGCATCCTAGCAGCCAATGACTGAAGAGGAGGGGGGCTTGCGATGGGTTATGACTGGCAGTGGAAACACCAGTCTCAGAGAAAACCGAAGGACAAAACTAAGGCCCCTTTTACACGGGCACTCTGATTGGGTCCGCGGGTCAGTTTTTAAGGTGGACCCAACTGAACACCCAATGTTAGTCTTCGGGCAGCCAAAACTAGTTTATGATGGGAATTTATATAGTGCCAGAAATGTACGCAGTGCTTTACAGTGCACATTCCCATCAGCCCCTGCCCTCAGGGAGCTTACAATCTAAGGTCCCTATCTCACATGCTTAGATACAGGGCCAATATAGACAGGAGACAATTAACCTTCCAACATGTTTTTAGAGTGTGGGAGGAAACCGGAGCACCCGGAGGAAACGTACGCAAGCACAGGGAGAACATGCAAACTCCTTGCAGATAGTGACCTGGCTGGGATTCATACCAGGGACCCCCAGTGCTGCAAGGCAGAAGCGCTAACCGCTACTGTGGTCCCCGGCTCCGGCCAGGTCCGGAAAAACATACACAGCAGTGTTCCGTTTCGGGTGACCTAATTGTGCCAGATTGGGGGTAACCTGATGTAAACGGACACATATACGTTTACACCCAATTCCCCACACACTGACATGGGGTCCAGTTATGGACGGACATGGATGTTGCAGTGGTGACATCCGATCTGTACTGCTCCGATCAGGGGGGGTTTGTCCATGTTCTGATGGTGCCGGATCGTTAATAATCTGATGTAAACTGACACATTAGGGGGCAAAACGTTTTTTTGATGGCACGTACATATTTGGGGATAGCTGTGTGCAATATATGTACACATGAATATATATTTATAGATATATTGATTACATATAGATTATTTTATATGAGTATAGTAACCTGCTCGGCAGTGTGCAGAGGGTGAATGTTTCTGGCACGTGAATGAAGAATTGGAGAAAGTCTTTCCTCTACTTCTTCACATGGCACCGGGATTTGTCCTCTTTGTCCGCTATCACAGCCTCTGGCTAAGTAAAAATGGAGACAATTTACACAAACAGTCAGTTAGGTACTTTCATGGCACCTCATTAATCTGCAATCATTGGCCACTTCTCGCTGCCCTATGATGGCAAGAGAACAGCATCTCCTTACCAGATACATCATCCGCTTCACAGATAAGACAAGACAATATCACTACTGCAGCTTTTATCGGTTTCATAAACTGACACAACAACCTCAATTTTAAATATGAAGCTGAGGTGATGGGACATAAACTATCAGGAGGGAAGATGAAGAGTAATACTAGTCAGTTTTATTGTACTGGGATAGAAGGAACTTGGAGCAGGCTTCCAGCAGAGGTAATCAATCAACACTATATAGCTATAAACATGCGTGGCACAGCTTTCTAATTTCACCATGGCCCCTATGGCAAGCCATTTCCTACCAACCTGCGATCTCCAGCACATCGATATTTCAGGTATTTGTAGTGAACTTTCTATTTTGAAAACTTTAAAACTATAGGGCTACAAGAAAATGGCCGCCACTCCAGCGTTGGAGACATCAATATTAAGAGCTCATTTCAAACAATCCAATAACTACCAACAGCCGTTCATACTCACCAACGGAGCGTTACAAGAACGTCACCGAGTCAATTCACCGTCAATGTTGCCGTGTGCGGCTGCAATGGAGCGCAAAGTCAGCACAGGCGCCTCTTCACTGTGCAACAGGTAATGACACCATGACGACACATATATCCGGGAAGGGGAGTGTCATGTGACACTATCAGAGCCTCTGATTGGTAGGAAGGGATTTCCTTTTAAAGGAAAGTGTCACGTGAGGGCCGTCAGAAATCTGCAGAACTACATCTCCCATGAATCTTAGAGTTAGAGTGTAACAAAGGTCAGGTGACATTACAGCAGCTTACAGTGCTTTTTCCCATTTTACCTTGTAGTGGGGCGACCCGTTTTTTTTTTTAAAGTTCTTTAATAAAAAATAAAGGGAAATATGTTTATCTGGAAATTTAAACTGAGTAATGGAGTAGCGTTCTGGTGAAGTGGGGTGCTTTTGACATCATGGATACAACTCTGATAGATAGATAGATAGATAGATAGATAGATAGATAGATAGATAGATAGATAGATAGTGACTAGTGCATGCTTTAGCCCTCGTTCACACCTGAACGTTTTGTAGCGCGTTCTACGCTCGACGAACGCTCTACAAAACGCTCAAAAATATAAATCCCATTGTATTCAATGGTCTCGTTCCCACCTTGGCGTATTTCTGCCCGTCCCTAGCGCGCTACAAAACGGCCCACGCCTGAAAAGGTACAGGTACTACTTTGGGGCGTTTTGTTGCGCGTTTCCATTGGGATACAGCCAAGTAGCCTTCAGAAACGCGTGACGGTCGCGCGACTTTTTTAACACGAATCGCGGTAAAAAACCGCGCGACAGACGCGCATATGCAATACGCCTAGGTGTGAACGAGACCTTAGAGGGGAGGGAAAGATTCCAGTAGAGAGTGAAAGATTGAAAATGTGAGTAAGAGAGTGTAGGATAGAGCAAGAGGATAACCGGAGTATTGGTGAGGGAACAGGGTCCATTGGGCAAGTGGTGAGGTGGGTGTCAGAGAGAAGCTTAGTAACCTCCTCTGTGGTGACCGGGTCAAAAGAGAAGAGTAACAAGTGTGATGAAGGGTCTGGAACATGAATAGGGGAAGGTGGCTGCACAGTGGCGATCTCATCCCGAATTGTATGAGTGGCAATGTCCTGGGCAGTCAGCGAGTTAGTAGGTGGTGGCGGTGGGGGACATAGTAGAGAGTTAAAAGTTTATGATTATGCTTTTTGTTGTTTCTTCTTGTTCTGCGTTTGAATTTGACATGGCGGAAATGTGACGTCGCTATGACGTCAGTGTGGTGAGTGTTTTGATTGGCTATTGCACTTTGGTGTCTTTTTTTAAGCTTACAATGGACTATAGCGCTTTGTCATGTCTGATAAAGGGACCCTGAGTGACCCCGAAACGTTGTGATGTGGCAAGATGTGAGTGCATCAATAAAACAATCACTTGCTGAAGATTTGGCCTTGGTATGCTGGTGATATATTTTACTACTTCTTTATGGGAGGACGCGGCTGTACTGTGGCATATGGACACCCGAACTGCGCATGCTTGTGGGTACGGTTGTCCGCACTTGTCTCTCATAGGGAATAACAGGCTGCTGCACACAGTTATATGCAGCTGCTGTCCCTCCCGGGGATCGGCTGTTTACAGGCGTGTACGCCCAGTGTAAAGGTGGCCATACACTTTACAACCATCGCAAGACCTTAGTCTTGCGATGGTTGTAAAGTACTTAAAAAAACGTATGATCTGCCCATCTTGGACAGGCAGATCGTACTTGCGATCATCGCAAGCCCGCCCCTCAAGGGATGACTGCAATGAGGGGCGGGCTTGCAAGCACGGCAAACGGGCAGTGTGCGCGTGCGCACACCAGCCCGTTCGTCGGTTGTCGAACAAGCAGGCCACTCACTCGCCGAGAATCGTACGATTCCCGGCGGGTTTTCCTGCCTGCTTGTTCGATGGAAGACGTGCGACCGTACAGTAGAAACGGTCGCACGCCTTCCATACACTGTACGATTCTCCTACGATCGCGGGATTTCCCGCGATTCTCGTACGAGAATCGTACAGTGTATGGGCACCTTAAATGAGGCCTTGTAGTTCCACTGCAGCTGCAGTAGGGATCAGCTTTTGCTTAGGATTCTACATGCTTTTCAGCTTTCATGTTATCTTTAGTGATGGGCCGAACACCCCCGTGTTCGTTTGGTATTTGAACGGCCGAAATGTACGAATACAAACTCAAATTCAATGCAAGTGTATGGGGGTCGAATGTTCGACCCCCGTACAGCTGCCTGTACATGTAGTAAAACTGTGGCTGCAGCGGCCTGTGTCCCTTCAAATCCCAGCTGCTCTCCACGCCTATGTTGGCGGAGACAGCGGGGACACAGACCGCTGCATGGCTTCGCTGCCCCCCTTACCTCCGCTGCTGTCCTGGCCTCCGGTCTCCTGGTCCGTCGCCTTCATCTAGGATCCGGTCTGGCCGCGGCTCCTCTGCCCCGCCCCCCTGCCTCCTCTTCATTGCAGGCTGATAGAGAACTTTCTCCTTCATGCCCCTCCTCCGCTGAGCCCTGATTGGGCAAAGTCTTGCACCTGACCTGTGGTCAGGTGCAAGACTTCAACAAATCAGAGCTTCAGTGGGCATTTTGCATTATGGAATGTCCGCGGTCGAACAAGCCGCGAACATCCCATAAAGTTCGGCGTTCGGCAAGCGCTCGAACTGCCGATGTTCGATTCAAACTCATGTTCGAATCGAACACTCGGCCCATCCATAGTTATCTTCTGTTTGCTTAGGAGGTCTGGAGAGGTATGTGACCTTCACCTGCTGGTTACAACAAGAAGGAACAAGAAGGAACGTGCCGCTTTTTTTTTTTTTCTTAGGTTTTCACTACTTGAAATGCGTCCTGTGACTTGTAGTTCCCCTGCAGATGGAGAAAGTAGTTACCTTTTTGCTTAGGATTCAGGAACAGGAACTTGTCATGGATTTGGCTACTTTTCATTGGTCAACATGCCAGAGAAAAATGCGCTACAATTTACCCTTAAGGTCTGGTAGGAATATTTAGAAGGCACCCTATGTAAAAAAAAAAAAAAAGTGCGTGGGGTTCCCCCTTAAAGTCATACCAGGCCCTTAAGGTCTTATAGGAATTTAAAGGAGGAACCCCACTCACAAAAATAGGGGGGGGGATGTGGGGTCCCCCTAAAATTGCATACCAAACCCTTGATCCGAGCCTAGGCATGTTAGGGCCGGAAGGGGGGGGGGGCGAGCGAGCCCCCCTCTCCCTCCCACACCAGGCCACATGCTCTCGGCACTGGGAGGGTGCTTTTTCAGGGTCACCCATGGAAAAGCACCTTGCCCCCGTGGGCCTCTTCCCCACAACCCTGACCCGGTGGTTGTGGGAGTCTGCGGGCAAGGGGGCTTATTTGCAAGGGGGCACCCACATCATGTCTTTGCCCAATCATGGATCTAACTGAGCCATGATTGGGCAAAGTCTTACACCAGACCAATTTGAGCTTCAGAGGGTGCATTGCCTTGTGGGACGTCAGCCCATCACTACTGGTGGCATGCCAGCCTAGGTGCCAGTTGCCGGGGCAACACACTATGGGTTCTCACCTGTGCTGCTTCACACGGGCCTCTGGTGCTCAAAGGGTCTCCAAGTCACATTAAGTTTTTAAAGATGGCTGCCGCCAGTGGCATCTTTAACCCTGGCAGGTGCCCAGATTCCATTTAATTTATTGCCGAATTGGCAATATATTAAATGAAAAACATTCACGTGGTGGTCCAGTGGAGGATCAGTGTACATAAATTGATTTTGTGTTGCAGTTTGGGGCGCTCGGGTTCAAAAAGGTTTTCCCTCACTGATCTATAACCATTGATTATTTTACTGGCTTGCAGGAGATATAATGTGTTTTCCTCTTTTTATTTAAATATTTATAAGTTATATGTAAATGTATATGGTTAATTATGTAGACATACCTCCCATTCACTGACCCTTTTTAACCATGTAACCCCTCCCCCCTCTCCTCTTCCCTTTTCTTTCTTTCTTCTTATTAGGATACCCCCCTCCCCGCCCCTTTTCCCTCCCCCTTTCTTCCCCCCCTTCTAACAGGGGGGGATTATTTATACTTAGAATATAGTACGGAAGCAAATTAGGTTGTTGTGAAGATAAGAGTAATCAAATATAAAAGAATGGATTAAAATAATGTATGCATTTACTTTAAATACATGTAAAGTACTATAATTGTATTCAATGTTACAGTTTGAATTCTTTCAAAATAATAAAAAGATATAAATTAAAAAAAAGATCCAACAATCACATTTGTATTTTGCAGTAATGAATACATGAAGAAGTAACAATACAATATAAAATGGAGGAATGGGAGGAAGGATAAAGTCACGGCTCAGATCATTCCGGAATGACGTTCAGTAGAATCTCTCATCGCGGAATCTGAAGAAAAGGAAAAAGCAGAATCATCAGTTTCTTGAACAGGTCAATGTGATATCATTGCATTCTGGACATTGTCTTCATATCGGGATTCCTGTATTACCTGAAAATGAGGAGACGGCTTCACATCCTCCAGATTATCATCCTCTTCTGAATATACATTCAAGCCACTGTGTAACCCTTCATAAAGGAACAAAATGGGTGTTAGCGGGGGGAGGGGTTCCTGGGATGATGGAAAAGGGGGGGCCGGTACTGTAGTCTGGAAGAAATGATGGACATTTTAAACACACTAATGAAAAATGTGACAGACCGCCTGGTACCCCAACTGGGTACCTCCGTCAGAAATCAGCTTCCTCCACTCTGGAACCGTAAAATCATAATTACAGCCAAACCTTCCCCTAATGACCAGGCAGGACTAGTCTCTTAAGAACTGACTTTATTGATACACAGCACAGTATATAGACACAAAACCTTCCTCCTCCACACAGGCCCGGATTTACTCCCCCTGCCGCCCCAAGGCCAGGAAAGGTCACCGCTGTCGCCCCTCTGCGCTCTGCCGCCCCGAGGCCGGGCCTCGGTGGCCTTGTGGGAAATCCGGGCCTGCCTACACAAGTGTGTCACATACTACTCCTTCCCCTTACACAAGAATGTCAAACATTTCAAGTCCCAATAGATAATTAGATGAAGTAAACAAACACAGGACAAGGTCTTTTCACTTCAGGAGAACAATAGATTCCGACCTGACATCAGTCTGTTCCAGGGCAGGATACTAATGTATAGGAAAACACAGTCTTAGCTCCCCATGTATCCCCACATAACTTGAAAATAGGTCTCTGGGGTCCCCGTGATCCATGGAACATAAATAAAGGGTAACAAACAGCCCAAAGCACCATGGCAAGCCCCTCTCCCAATCAATAGACCACCCCTCCATAGCCAAGACCAAGCGCCCCCATCATCTACCGGGTAAACACGCTGCTGCTGGAGAGTGAGGACACTGATCTCCCCTCCCTGGAACTCTGGCTGCTTCTGGGGAGAAGTATCGGGTACACTCTTCCCCCTGGAACATGTCCAGCTGCTGGGAAGAAATGCCAGCTGTATCTTCTCCATGATGCTCTTCCAGCTGCTAGGATAAAAGGACACCTAATTCCTCTCTCTGGGAAGCACTCAGCAGCTGGGGATAAGTGTCAGCTGCACTTTTTTTCAGATGCTCCATCTGCCACTGGGTAGAGAGGTCAGCTACCTCTTCTCCCTGGAACTCCATCTGCCACTGGGTAGAGAGGTCGGCTACCTCTGCTCCCTGGAACTCCGGGGCTGTAACAGTTGTTCTGCAGAGGCTCGGGGCACTCTGCCCTGTTGCCAGCACCTCACCCGGGGACTGAGCAAGCTGTACAACCTCCACAGAAAAGTCCATTAAATCCACACTCTCTGGAAATGTGGTTTCCACTGGGTCTGAGACACTCTGCTGGACGCATCCTAGCAGCTCCTTGTATTCCTTTCCCAGTAGCCATTCTTGTTGTATAGCGTCCCAAAACAGTCCATGTTCGTCAAAGTTGTAGCCCTCTGGATTTTCCGTTGTAAATCCCGGCTGAGATTGTTCTGCATACCAATGCAGGGCCTGATACCATTCATCCAGCTTTACCTCTTGCTGAACCAACTTGTGCAAATCAGCCACCCAATGCTCCTGAGGCTGCTCTCCCAGGATAACCATTTGTGGGGTCATCTGATCCCGGACCCTTTGTTCTGGAAAGGGATGAAACCGGCCCTTGTGTGCCTCGGTAATATTCCAGAGAGCTGTCCGTGCAGTCTGCCTGAGAATCAAGTAGTCTTCCGTAGACAGACCCCTTTCTCCGTCTGGACAGACTATCCACAGCCATTTTGAGTACTCCACTGCCAGGGTCATGGCTGCTTCGCTGCTTGAGTCACTTCTCCTCAGCCGGCTAAGAAATGGATTCCGTTGGTGGTTTGGACTGCTCCGTAGGGAGGAAGCAGATCCCACCACTTGGCACCAATTGTGACAGATTGCCTGGTACCCCGATTGGGTACCTCCGTCAGAAATCAGCTTCCTCCACTCTGGAACCGGAAAATCATAATTACAGCCCAAACCTTCCCCTAAGGGCCAGGCAGGTCTCTGGGGAAGGAGGCCTGCAGTCCCCTCCAGATAACAGAGTAACAGACGCTTCCGTCACAATAACTATTTTGATGTTTTCCTGGAAATGTGTGTGATGTGTAATGTACAAATCTGCAGCCGTACAATGTAGTTCAGTGGTCTTCTATGCTGGGAGTAGATCTGACGTAGATTGTATGTCCATGGCGGGATGTGTGATCTCTTCATAACTGACCCCAGTATACAAATACACCAAACCATCCCCTCAGTCCTCACAATATAGGGGTGTGAGGAGTGTCCCTCATTTATAGGGCCCCCACCACCTTGTGAATCACCCACCTAATACTGAGGACCCATAACCATGGCAGGGGCCCACACACTCATGGCCATCCAACCATTGGGATACCAGACTGTATGCATGGTGTGCTGGGCTGGGATGTGTACAGGATGAGAACCCTCATCTGATTTGTTTAGTTATACTGACAGATTGGATAGACAGCGGGGGAGGGGGGATAGTGGTAATGAAAGTAAAGTCATATCTCCTTAAAGGTAAAACCTTGTGGAGGATTGTGGGACCTGACTAAGAGTATTAGTGGTGGAGCCACCTCTCCTCATCCACCATCTGGAATGATAAAACTTGGGATCAGGAATAAATTCTCCATCATCTGGGAAATCTGTGACTGGCCCAGGAAATCTTAATCGGTTCTCTCATTATCTGTATAACTCCAGAGACATCTAATGGGTTCCAGCAGAACTTGTATAGAAGGTTGGTCACCCCGTGACTTTCCATAGGACTATTATTTATAAGAAGATTAATTGTGAACACTTTTTTGATTGCATGTATTATTTAAGCACATATTTATTATAGAGATTTGTTTATGTATTGTTCTAGATGAAGCGCAGCACATTCATTATAATTTGATATATTCAGAGGTTAACACTTCTTATAGTGTTTGTAGCTACACAGGGTTTGGCGCGAGGTGCTATTTATCACCCCGTCCTTCCATTCTTCATCACTGTCCAACCCGGGTGTCAAAAGACCTCCCAACAAGGTCCCACCTCCACCAGCTCCTCCCCATCCCATGTTGTGTATGTTTTAGTATTCAGATTCTGAGGTTTAGTATGTGTGTTACCTCCAATATAATAGATCTTACCTTCTACGCACAGTGAAGCCGGCATGTTGGAGGAGCTCACAACAACGAGTCACTTCTGAGTCTGGCATCTTCTTATCACCATCCATTGTTATATACAGTGAGGTCAGAGTTCGGTTTGCGGTAATAACGCAGCAAAGATCATCACAGCACGAGAATGTCACTCCACATTCATAAACTCTGGATGGGGAAAACAGGAAAGAGAGGTGAGAAGTTCCTCCAGTGACATAATCCGTGTACGGGATCTTAGGTAATGTAATGTTGAGACATTTGGATGGATGATGGAATATTGGTTGTCCCTCCTCTGTGAAATGTAGATGAGTTGTCAGCCACATGAAAAGTCTTTGGTTGGATTTACACTGTTTCGTGCACATTGAAGTGTGCGTGGTGATGTCCACATAGTATGTGTGAATGGCCCCAAATGCACTCACCAGCCACTTTATTAGGTACACCTTGCTAGTATTATTATTATTATACAGGATTTATATAGCACTAACAGTTTGCACAGCGCTTTACAATATAAGGAAGACATAATTACAATACAATTCAAGACACAACGGTAAGTAGGGATCTGCTCGTGAGGGCTTACAATCTAAGAGGAAACGGAAAGTGATACATGAGGCGGTAGCTGTGTGGGGATGAATTGTTTGAGAACGTGATGGTTGAGTGGTTAGGTAGAGGGGGGATAGACTTCCCTGAAGAGATGTATTTTTTGATTGCCTAAAGGCAGTCAGAGTGGGAGATAGATGGACAGGTTGGGGTAAGGAGTTCCAAAGAATGGGAAAGATTCTAGAGAAGTTCTGAAGGCGAGCATGGGAGGAGTTGACAAGGGAGCTAGAGAGCAGGAGGTCTTGGGAGGAGTGGAGAGTATGGTTAGTGTGATACTTTGAGACAAGATTGGAGATGTAACCTTGGGCAGAGTTGTGGATGTCTTTCTAAGGGGTTGTTATTATTATGAATTGTATCCTTTGGGCGATTGGAAGCCAGTGGAAGGAATGGCAGAGGGGGGGTGGGGGATGGAAGCCAGTGGAGGGATTGGCAGAGGGTGGTTGCAGACACTGAGCGGTTGGTTAGGTGGATGAGTCTGGCAGCAGCATTCATGATAGACCGAAGGGGGGGTTCGCCTGTGTAGAGGCCGTCCAATGAGGAGGGAATTACACAGTCAACACAGAAGATAACAAGTGAGTGGATGAGCAGCTTTGTGGTTTCTTTGGTGAGGACGTGGCGTATTTTGGAGATGTTGCGAAGGTGAAGGAGGCAGAATTTGGATAGTGATTGGATGTGGGGCAGAAAGGTGTGGTCCTAGTCAAGGATGACACCTAATACCTTGGCATGGGGGGGAGGGATGGATAGTTGTGTAATCCAAAATTATGAAAAAGTTGGGGGAGGGTGCACGGGGTGAGGGAATATCATGAGCTCAGTTTTTGAAAGATTGAGCTTTAAGAAGTGCTCTGACATCCAGACTGATATGTCAGTAAATTAGTGACACACAAGGACACTGAGGGGGGGAGTTGTGGAGTGGAGAGATATATCTGAGTGTCATCAGCATAGAGATGGTATTGGAAGCCATGTGAGATGATCAACTGACAAAGGGAGGAAGTGTAGATAGAGCAGAGAAGGGGTCCAAGGACAGAGCCTTGGGGGACCCCAACAGAAAGTGGAAGCAGAGAGGAAGAGGTATATTTGTAGGCGACACTAAAGGAGCGCTTAGCTAGGTAGGAGGAGAACCATGAGAGAGCAGAGTGTTGTAGGCCAAGGGGAGTTTTTTGAGGAGCAGTGGGTGGTCAACTGTGGCAAAAGCAGCAGAAAGGTCTAATCGTCAGAGTAAGGAGTAGTGGCCATTGGTTTTAGCAGTAGTAAGTCATTAGTAAGTTTTAGTAGAGTGCTGGGGGCCAAAGCTAGACTGTAAGGGGTCAAGTAGATGTAGCAGTTTTTGAAATACTCAGACCAACCCGTCCGGCACCAACAACCATGCTGCGTTCAAAATCACTTAAATCCTCTTTCTTCCCCATTCTGATGCTCGGTTTGAACTTCAGCAAGTTGTCTTCACCACGTCTAGATGTCTAAATGCATTGAGTTGCTGCCATGTGATTGGCTGATTAGCGATTTGTGTTCCCAAGCAATTGAAGAGATGTACCTAATAAAGTGGTCAGTGAGTGTAGATTCCCTTTCACACTACACTGAGCTCATAGATGTGAGCCAGCCACATAGGAAATAATGGGACTTCTACTTGTCCTGTGTTTCCATGCAGAGAGATCCATGAGTATTGCTGCATGAAAACAGACAAGTGTGAGGAGACCCTTAAGGCTGATATGACTTGTCAACCAATCCTCAACACCTTCACCTCACATCTGATTGGGAGAGGCCATTTTATTTTTATCTTCATAGTCACAGTGGATGGTTGGTGGTTCCAGTCATCATCAGTTGTGTATATTATACCCATAATGCAATGCAGCCAGGAGTCTGTTTAACCCCTTCAAACTTCATGACGGGATTATCCCGTCATGGGTCGTGAAGGGGATAATTTGTGGTTCTTTTAAGGGCAGTGGTCTTTTGGTGTTATTTTATACTGATGGGGCTTTATAAAGTTTGGAGTGCTCAGAGTGCAGCATTCAGAGTTACATATATAATAATAATATTAATAATAATAATAGTGCCACGCTAAATGCCACGCTAAATGCCACAAAAATCCCCCAAATCTGTGTACTATTAATCCATGAAATGTATACATTTGGAGATCAAACCATTGTGCACCATTCCAATGACTTTCATAGACCATACAATCAATGTGAATGAATACACTCAGAAAATACGTCTATATGTAATAATGTCCACCTTAAAACAGTTCACAATAATCCAAATGTGGAAACTGTGAAACAATATCCTCCGTGGAAGATTCATAAACAGAACAATTAGCCGACCAGGGTTTCCACCATCACTATGACGTGTCACTTCTGTAACATCCACAGGAAAAATTCCTTCCTGATCCCATAAGACAATCGGATATTCCCGGGATCAACCATCTCTGGAGTTTTTACTTCACTTGTTGCGGACCATCTGATCTTAGAGCTGCCTTTTATTCCTAGAATGTCGCCGTGTTATTTGACAGGAAAAGTACAAGAAAAGTGTTCACCTAAACCACCTCAAATAATATCAACCACATTCCCTGTAGTACAGATACAATGTAGGCATACTCCGGTTAGTCCTATTCTCCCTGATTATAACTGTCCTGCTGCTGAACAATTTACACTGCTGTGTCATCTGCGTTCCTCTAATTCCTGTGTCCTGTGTCTCCAGTACATTGCGGTCTTATCTTCCCCAATAAAACTCTTCTTTCATTGAACAATATTACACTTCTTTATCATCTGTGTCCTGTGTTCCTGTAGAGTACAGTCTGGATGTCAAATACCCTCACACAGAAGTTTTATTCCAGAGTCCTGCAGATTATTACATCATTTATAGTATAATTCTCACCTCAGTTCCTGCAAGGTACAGTCTGGGTGTTGGAGACCCTCACACAGAAGTTTTATTCCAGAGTCCTGCAGATTATTATGTGATAAATGCAGTCTGATGAGAGATCGATTAGTGATAAGTATTGATCGGAGAACCTCACAGGACGAGAAAGTTAAACCACATCTCTCCAAACTGCAGAGACAAATATAGACACAAAGAATGATACTTCAGGATGAATACAAGGACTTATTGCCATTTACTGAAAAGTCATAACAATGATTTGTATAAGTACCCTGTTTCCCCGAAAATAAGACCTAGCACTATTTTGGGGAATTGCTAAAATATAAGACCTACCCCGAAAATAAGACCTAGTTGTGACCATTCCCAGGACCGGTGGTGGCATTAGGGGAACTTAAAGAGTGGGAGAGGCAGGAGAGAATCAGCGGTGCCAACGAAGCCAGCGCTAGAGGAAGCGAGGCGGCACCAGAGGGAGCAGAGCCGCATAAGCTGATGCCTCCTCTATAGCGCCGGCTCCTGTCACAGGCGGAGTGATACCAAATGCACTCCGCCTGTGAGGAATCGATAGTGAAAGTGCGCTTCGCTCGTTCTGGCCAGAGATTGGTTAGCAAATTGCTCCTGGAAAGGTACGGCACCCCTGATTGCCCCCTGATCACCATATGTTTGTACATGAATATATGTAGACTGTTGTACATGAATAAGTGTGGATTGATGTACATAAAAAAATAAGACCTACCCTGAAAATAAGACCTGGTGTGCTTTTTTGAGCCAAAAAAATATAAGACAGTGTCTTATTTTCGGGGAAACACGGTATCTACTGGACATATAAAGAAATCACATGACCTTTGCTGAACCAGAACACCGAGTCTTGGACAGCACTGCTTCAGCCTAATGGGTCTCATTAGCCAGGGATGGTAGTTCTAGTTATCATGGGTACATACAGCCAATAGGAAGACTTTATGGCAGTGTTCTCTGGGAAATATGCAAGTGACCATCTCCAGTAATAGTAGGAGCAGACAGTCCGGTGAGATCTTATTCTAAAGATGTGCTACATTAAAAGACAGTAATAGTAGGTTCAGACAGTCCAGTGAGATCTTATTCTGAAGACACGTGGTATATAGTATACAGGAATAGTAGGTGCAGACAGTCCAGTGAGATCTTATTCTGAAGACACGTGGTATATAGTATACAGGAATAGTAGGTGCAGACAGTCCAGTGAGATCTTATTCTGAAGACACGTGGTATATAGTATACAGGAATAGTAGGTGCAGACAGTCCAGTGAGATCTTATTCTGAAGACACGTGGTATATAGTATACAGGAATAGTAGGTGCAGACAGTCCAGTGAGATCTTATTCTGAAGACACGTGGTATATAGTATACAGGAATAGTAGGTGCAGACAGTCCAGTGAGATCTTATTCTGAAGACACGTGGTATATAGTATACAGGAATAGTAGGTGCAGACAGTCCAGTGAGATCTTATTCTGAAGACACGTGGTATATAGTATACAGGAATAGTAGGTGCAGACAGTCCAGTGAGATCTTATTCTGAAGACACGTGGTATATAGTATACAGGAATAGTAGGTGCAGACAGTCCAGTGAGATCTTATTCTGAAGACACGTGGTATATAGTATACAGGAATAGTAGGTGCAGACAGTCCAGTGAGATCTTATTCTGAAGACACGTGGTATATAGTATACAGGAATAGTAGGTGCAGACAGTCCAGTGAGATCTTATTCTGAAGACACGTGGTATATAGTATACAGGAATAGTAGGTGCAGACAGTCCAGTGAGATCTTATTCTGAAGACACGTGGTATATAGTATACAGGAATAGTAGGTGCAGACAGTCCAGTGAGATCTTATTCTGAAGACACGTGGTATATAGTATACAGGAATAGTAGGTGCAGACAGTCCAGTGAGATCTTATTCTGAAGACACGTGGTATATAGTATACAGGAATAGTAGGTGCAGACAGTCCAGTGAGATCTTATTCTGAAGACACGTGGTATATAGTATACAGGAATAGTAGGTGCAGACAGTCCAGTGAGATCTTATTCTGAAGACACGTGGTATATAGTATACAGGAATAGTAGGTGCAGACAGTCCAGTGAGATCTTATTCTGAAGACACGTGGTATATAGTATACAGGAATAGTAGGTGCAGACAGTCCAGTGAGATCTTATTCTGAAGACACGTGGTATATAGTATACAGGAATAGTAGGTGCAGACAGTCCAGTGAGATCTTATTCTGAAGACACGTGGTATATAGTATACAGGAATAGTAGGTGCAGACAGTCCAGTGAGATCTTATTCTGAAGACACGTGGTATATAGTATACAGGAATAGTAGGTGCAGACAGTCCAGTGAGATCTTATTCTGAAGACACGTGGTATATAGTATACAGGAATAGTAGGTGCAGACAGTCCAGTGAGATCTTATTCTGAAGACACGTGGTATATAGTATACAGGAATAGTAGGTGCAGACAGTCCAGTGAGATCTTATTCTGAAGACACGTGGTATATAGTATACAGGAATAGTAGGTGCAGACAGTCCAGTGAGATCTTATTCTGAAGACACGTGGTATATAGTATACAGGAATAGTAGGTGCAGACAGTCCAGTGAGATCTTATTCTGAAGACACGTGGTATATAGTATACAGGAATAGTAGGTGCAGACAGTCCAGTGAGATCTTATTCTGAAGAAACGTGGTACATTAATAGACAGAAATAGTAGGTGCAGACAGTCCAGTCCAGTGACAGTCCAATAGAGAGTAATAGTAGGCCCATGGAGGAGATAATAAAGGGGGAGGTTCCATTAGAGAGAGGAGAAGACATGAGAAGAGGAGAGGTGATGGAAGATTCTACATCGGAGAGGATGGAAGACACCCGGAGCTACAAGGAAACACTGAGAGAACAATCACAAGGCATCACATTTCCCATCCCTGCCGGGATCACAGATTTCTCTTACCGTAATTCCTGAATTTTACTCTCCAGGTTCATCAGAAAGGAAAGATTATCAGGAACCATCTCATCTCCTGAGGAGGAGGACTCTTCATCATCTCCTGAGGAGGAGGACTCTTCATCATGTCCTGAGGAGGAGGACTCTCCATCTTCACCATACCATCTCTGAAATGTACAATGTGAAAACCTAGAAGAAAATGATGAGATAACAATGACACGGAGAATGTATGACCTCTGACATGAAGAAGGAAAATGGAACAATCATCATTTATAGGAGATGAACCCAAACTGGATGATAGGAGTTTGCTCCGTGCTCTGTGTATAACAATTGTCATGTTTTTTTTTTTTCCATAACATCCTGTTTTCACCTTTTCTCATCCTTTGCTAGATGACACTTCTGCTGATCTCCTTTAGTTCCTTTGCAGCCACTTCCTGTCCACATGTACTCAACCAATTGCTGCATGACATTTCCCAGGGCGGGTTTCTTGATGGTGACAACAGTGGACCATGTCTGTGTAACAAGTGTTCAAATGGCCATTTGGTATCTCCATTGGAGGTATATGTTACAGTAGAAGAGAACAACTACGACAGAATAAGCTGGAATTAAATGGTGGAAGTAGAAGACACAACAGACATCCAATCTATAGGAAAGTTTACTGCTCACCACTTGAGTCCTGGCTGCCATATTACAATGCTATTGGGGTATGATGTGTTCCCTGTGTTCTACTCTATGGGGCTGATTCATAAATCTTCCACCCAGCGTATAGCTGGACCAATGTTGTGTGCACGGCATTACCACCACTAGATGGAGCCGAGGAGCATAGGTAGATGTATAAATCAGCCCCGTGTCTTTATTATATGTCTGCTTTATTCTCTCTCAGTCTCTGGAGGTTTCTCTCCTCTCACATTATCTGACAGACAAGACAATGGGAGAGAAGCCGAATATTGAGCACTTGGATCTTCTATCACTTACCTGGAGGAACCCACCACAGGATCAGACAAGCACGGCACTTCTTTGTGGACTGAATACAAGGACTGATGCGCACTTGTCACTTGTCTTCATTGGTATTAGACTTCCATGGGATATATGAATCATAGAACAAGTCAATGTTTATATGATAAGTTACGAGGGTTTCATTCATTGTAGAAATATTCTAGATTGATGTGCTGCACCTTTCTACTTATTTACAGATAGGTGAGGTACATGGAGGATGTCTGATAATAGCCCCCATTATACTGTATGCAGGTTCCTGCCCATTACAGCCTGCCTAGAAGGTGATCAGACTCTGCTGATTGTTCTCAATTCAGTTAGAAATAATCACACTCACTTACCGAACTCTCCGACTCCTGTGTACAAACAGAGATAACGATTTCTGGCACGCGGGATCCAGTGTGAGCTCTTCAAAATGTAAAAACAGATAAGTTTCCCTCTTCAAAGTCTTCAAGCAATAGTCCAGCTGCTTGGCATGATTACTGGCTCTCCCCAAGCAGTTTGACAGTGAGTGTCCCACCTTCAAATGTGAACTCTGAGATATGATTCTCCTTATGAAGTTCTCATCCTGAGTCTCATACAGACAGACAATGCCATCAATTCCAATTCCCTTATCGATGTCCTCCATGGCCCATTCTTCTATTACAGATCTGGCTGGCAGTGAGATGTTGATGTCTGTGATTTCTGAGAATGTCTTCACCATCTTTTCATTAAGGAGACCGAACAGGAATTTCACAGCTAAACCTGAATGTGGATGTTCTATGAAGAATTCTGTTAGTGATTTCCCTTCACAGATCGGGAAGGGTCCTTCACTTCCCTTCAGACAGGAAGGCTCCTTCCGTCTTTCTTCAGTTCCAGAACCACCATCCAGCCCATAATACAGAGCAGCCAAGAACTCCTGTACACTGAGGTGGATGAAGCTGTAGCAGGTCTGGGTGTGGATGTCCCAATGGAAGATGTTCTCATTCAGAAACACAGACTCCACCTCAGATAGAGAAAGTCCATGTCTTTGTAGATCTTCTTCCTCAAACAAGATTTGCTGGTTCAGAACTCCCTCATTGGCCAGAGAACACAGCTTCTTCAGACAGGTGTTGATGGCCGGAGGTCTCCCATCCACAGGCTGGTCCTTCTTGCTGTGATGGGTTAGTAAAACCTTAAGGTGGAGGAGGTAAATGGAGGTCATTGTTTTACATCGAATTAAACCCAGATCTTTCTTTATTTCTTGTTTTATTAAAGTGCAGACAATCCAGCATGTGATGGGGACAGCACACATGGTGTACAGAATATAATTGTCTCTTATTGTACGGAGAGCCTTGTCTGCATCTTCTTTATTTCCAAAGAATTTATGGACATATTCCTCCCGATCTTCCCTTGTAAATCCCTGGATTTCCACATAGCGAGGATCACCTATCAATTTGTTCAGTTTCTTCATGGCCAGGGACCTCGTGGTGATGATCAGAGAAGATTGTTGGACAATCTGTTTCCTGAGCAGGCTTTGGAGAAGTATTTCTTTGTGGGTTTCCTCAAAAACATTATGACAAACCTCAGATTCCTCCTCCAGAGTCCACTTCAGTTCATCAAACCCATCAACTAGAAAGAGAAGTTTTCTATGACTTCTAGGATCCTTCAGAATAGACATCAGGTCACCTGAACACTGCAGTCTGCAGCTTCTGGATAAAAGTCCCACAAGGTTTATGTTTTCAGTGATGGTGTTGAGTTCTCTACAGCTCAGATAAAACACAAAGTTAAAGTTGTCTTGGTAGAGATTCCCAGAGGCCCAGTCCAGCATGATCTTCTTGGTGGTCATTGTTTTTCCAATCCCAGCAGGTCCTTGTAACACCACAATGTCAGGGATGAAACCATCTTCATTGGGGGCAAAGAGGTCCTGGATTGTGGTTGGGGAGTATTCATCACAAGATCTTCCCTCCATGATCTGTAGATGTCTTCTGTCTATTCTCCTTATTTCTTGTTCTTTCTCCTCTTTCTTCTTGTGTCCCTTCCTCATTAATAACTTGATGTATCTTTTCTGTAGACTAACAGCCTCTCCCATACGGGAATTATATTCATTAATCCGCTGGAACATCTTTTCCACAGACTCTCTGTATTCCTTTCTGAAGTCTTTATAACAGAAAGAAAAATATATTATTCCTCATACAAACATGAAATATGATGTGAAACATTCTAACCATAAGAACTCAGAATTGTATCATAAAAGAAAATATCTCATGAAATACAGGAGAATTGTCCACATATTCTCCCATCATCCAGACTACAACACAACACAATGTTTATCCAGAAGAGATCTGATCTGTCATGTGGATGTCCTACTAACCTGATAATCTCATGTCATGTGTCGTCTTCTTCAGTTTGGCTGGAAAAAAATAAGAAATGATTGTAGAAGTAAGCTGTGTGCAGGAAAATATCTTCCTCTCAGGATCTGATCATATTTAGTCCCGACAAACCTCTGGATGTTCTAAATCAGCTTCTAAGAATGTTATTAGCATGTCAGATTGTCCCAGGTACCATAATCCCACCAACCCTCTGGAGATTGAAGCCTCTCCTCCTCCTATTTCTCCCTGCAGGTGATGGGTTGTGTCTTTGGTTGTATGGTAAGACCCAGCACACAGTGACATGTGACCATGTTGGGGGGACCAGAAGTTCCCAATTCACTTTGCAGGCTTTTACCAGGAGGCACTTAGATGATGGAGATTTAGATGAATACATGAGACACAAAGTTTAGAACCCGTAGAATCAATCATGATGGTCTCCCAGGAATACAGATGTGGAGGCTCTGTGAGATTTCATTACACTGCCCGGCATGTTGCGTGATGCTGTGAAATCATTGTACAATGGTGACTGACCACAAACATCCTGGAGAATTGCTTTCTGTTTACCTGTTAGATTGTTTCTAAAGTCTGTATCTAGGGCTGAGCTTTGAGTTCAGGTTGAACATGAATTTAAACCAAACCCAGTGTAAGGAACTCACCTCTGGGACGTCCGTCGATCGGCGTGGAACTCTGCCTCCCCGCCGGTGACGTCACGCAGCGCCGCCCTCCTAGTCCGTACTCCGCTTAAAGGAGAACTATTAGGTGAGTGCTTTTCACTCACCTCATAGTTCTAGCCGACCTGTGACAATGAGACTGTCACAGGTCGGCTCAGTAGATCGGGAGGTGAGCGAACACATACCGGGTTCGCTCACCTCTCGATCCTGTCACGGCTCTCTGCCATGACAGGGGGAGGGCTGGATTCCCCTCTCCCCGCTCCGATCTGCCAGCGCTGACTGGCGGAACGGACGGGGGAGGGGGCGGGTACAGCTGGCTCTGCCTCTAGATAGGCAGAGCCAGCTGTCACTCACGCAGCTGGGCGGATCCCATCATCTACGTCGGGATCCGCTCCGGCTGCGGCGTCTCAGTATACCGCGAGCTGTAGCTCGTGGTATACTGAGCTTAGGGTAACGGGAGGATGCTAGTTTGTGTCCTCCCGTTACCCTAAGGAGAACTATGGGGAAAAACACTGACCCCATAGTTCTCCTTTAAGCCGCGGATTTCAATTGCACGGCGTTCAGCTGCTATCAGCTGCTCTCTGACCTGCAGGAACGAACCACCCCAGTGAGATCCTCCTATTTCCCTATACTGCAACTACCACCGTGCCTGGCTGTTATCCCTTCAGCTCCACAATCCAAGCTACTGCAACTACCACCGTGCCTGGCTGTTAACCCTTCATCTCCACAATCCCAGAGACAGATACTTCCATTGTGTTTCACCTGAACGGCAAGTATATGTATATATTCTACTTCTAATTGCTCATTTATGATTCAACAGAAGTGACGTAACTCTAACCCTGTGAAATGCCAATTATACCTAAATTGTATAAACCAGTGCTCCTGGTCAACCCCTACTGCTACGGTATTTAAACTTACATCCTAAGCTGAGATCCATTACGTGAGACTTCCCTCATTGTACGTTACACCCAGCCAGTTCAGTCGGGTGAATGGCCATAAAAAAATATATTTGTCCAGTTCACCCACCAGAACCCCCACCCGCGGTGACATCATTGACCAGATCTTGTTTGTTAACATACAGCAGCTGGCTGAGGAAGCTGTCATTCTGTGGTGGGAGTGGGACAGGGTAACATCATAGGGTGGCGGGTCAACATCATGGGCTGGTGGGAAGTCATTACTGGCAAGGATCTACATCATCTGATGGAAAAATGTGATTGACATTGGATTTACATCTAACCCCTAGTGGGGCAGATATCTGGGGGTTTCCTTATTTAATGGGGCGCACAGATTCCCCTTGAAAACCCTTACATGTAGAAAATCATCAATCACGACAACCTACCTCAATGATGACCCACTGCCCTGCGTTGTTGCCCCGCCAAAACTCCTGTCACAAAATGACAGAACCCCCGCCATCTGCTGTATGTAGACAAACTACCTGGGGATCACCATCATCACCACATTTGGTCAATGACATCTCCCAGGATCCCCGGCTAGTTTGCTTACAATCAGAAGATGGTCGGTGGTTGTGCCGCCTCTAAGTGACAGATCCCCAGTCACTGTAAACAGAATATGTAAGTTTATAGAACTACAGTGTACTGCTCTCTAACTTTATATGCAGATTTAAGGGATTTGTATATTTATCCGTTGAAGACCCTCTCCCCATTGAACTGTATGTTTAAAAAAAAACATTTTGCATTGGTCCATGCCCCCCATGGTTGTGTCCAGCCCCCCATACATTAATGACATATAAAACCTTGACAAGGGTCAGATGAAATTACCAGATTAAATTTCCATAGACTTTAATGGTGTTCGGCATGTTCTGGATTCTCGGACTTCCTGCTTGGTTCACTTATTCCTATCTGCGACCTTTTCCTCTATCCAAAAGTTTTATTACGCGGCTTTATTTTATTGTATGAACTTCCTCAGGTGAAGATTATTTCATCCAGCAAGATGCTCCTACCTGGAGATAAGATCAGGGCCCTAGACAAGGAGGCAGCTTTGGTCCCCCTCATTCCTTCCACTGACATTGATAAGGATGGTAATAGGCACAGAGAAGCTGCCCCATTTTCATTATCTGTACTAGACATGTATGCTGGCAAAAAATTAAATCGATTTTTGGGATTCGGGTCTGAAAGTCAATTCATTTTGGCATTCAGAAACGGACTAATCTGAATTTTTTGTTAATTTTGGATGAGTTAAAAACAATAATTACCGTATTTTTCGCTCCATATTCCCCCAAAAGGAGGGGGGAAATGTGCCTGCGTCTTATGGAGCGAATCCCAACGCCCGAGACACGCAGTTTCGGGCGCCGGGCGAGTAGTAGGAGCCACTGCTCGTTTAATACGAGTGATCTAATGAGATCACTCGTATTAAAACCGAGCAGCGGCGACGATCGAGATCACCATAGAGCAGACGAAGAACGGAGGTTCTTCGTCTGCTCTGTGTGATCACTGAGACCGTGGCGCTGTAATCACAGCGCTACCTGTCTCAGCGGTCACTAACTGCAGCTTCTGTCATAGAAGCTGTGACAGAAGCTACGGTTCTGTCGAGTGCTCCATAAGGCGCGCCGGGCCTCCCTGCGTCCTATGGTCAGGTGCGTCTTATAGACCGCAAAATACGGTATGTTGCAGAAAATTGACAATAAATGCTTACTTTTTTAACTTTTGAAAGTCCACAGAAACAATAAAAAAAAACAGCATGCAGTTCCCTCCGGCCATTCATAACAGATTTCTACCAGTGTGGTAGGAATTTTAGGGGGTACCCAATGCTAATGCTTTAGGGGGTACCCCAATGCTAAAAAAAAGTGTGGGGTTCCACCTAAATTCTCATACCAGACCTTAATCTGAGCAGCAGCCTGGCAGAACAGGAAAGAGGGGGAGATGAGTGTGTGCCCCCCTCATGCACTATACCCTCAACACCAGGGCCGGATTCCCGACAAGGCCACCGAGGCCCGGCCTCGGGGCGGCAGAGAGCAGAGGGGCAGCACAGGTTTGAAGTCTCCCAATGCCCGGAATGTGGAGTTCCAGGCGCCGGGCGGTAATTTGTTTTCTACATTTAGCCCTGCTTTGCACAAACAGGGCTAAATGTAGAACGGGGAAGCCACTTGTTTCTTTACAAGTGATCTTGGCGCTGTCGCCAAGATGATTTGTAATTAGACTGCAGGCTGTCCGTCCTTCCCCCACCCCCAACCCCACCTCTCTCCATGCTGGCTCCGTCCTCTCCTCGCTGGCCGCCGACATCTTCAGGATGGAGAGCAGTGAGCAGAGCAGCAGGGTTAAAACTAACCGTGTAAACAGTGAGAGGGGAGAGCTGTCTTCCCCTCTCAGCCGTCACAGGAGTTCCAGCACAGTGCTGTGCTAGAGCTCCTGTATTGGAATCTGCCTCCCCCTAGAGCAGCACTGTCCATTCTCGCGCCAAGCAGACATTCAAAATATGCTGCCCGGTGCCGAATGTCTGTTTCTGGTGGGTTGGGCTGGGGGTATGGCCACGAGGGAGCACCATCCTTGCATGCATTGCTTACAGCTCCCTCACGTGTCTTATAGAGGTGCCATGGTGACATCACATTCTGGCTCCCGGGAACCTCTACAGGGCACGCATGGGAGCTGTACAAGCAATGCACATATTGATGGAGCTCCATCACAGCACAGCAGCCCACAGTGTACCCCAGGCTGCGGATCTACTCCAGTTCTTGTAAGGTAGAGAAACTGGGGGGACCTTAAAATAAATACAATTAAATAAAAATTTTTGGGAGTGTATGTGTGTGTGAGAATGTCTGTGAGTATGTGAGATTGTGTCTGTGGTTGTGTATGCATGTCAGTGTTTTTAAGGGCCCGTTTACACTAGTACAGTGCATTAATCGCATAGTACTGTGCAATTAACCACTGTACCATACAATCGCACCTACCGTGTATTCTGGTGTGGGAGGTATGTTGCGTTGCCATTCCTTTGAATGGTATCCTAAATGCACCTCCCACCCAAAGTTCGTACACCTTCGCCGGAACGCGCAGTACGCTAATGCCTTGCATTTTATTGCAGTGCGACTTGGGTTACGACTTAATGACCAAGGACAAATATGGGTCCTGAAGTTACACAGGTTGAGAACCACTACCTTAGATGATCTGGCTCTTCTTTAATATAATTGGCTGTCCCTGTATGACATGGCTAGTTCTTCCTCACACGCATATTTCTCAGGAATTGTTAGGAAATGGTCATTATAGATGAGAACTCACCATTTTGTGCTCTCCTATCCTGGAGGTCTTTGGCAGGTCCCATCAGACCGATCAGTGTAAAGACTTCAATTGTGGCATCCAGAGCTCTTTCTCCATATATGTCTATCAGGAGGTCCTTGGTGGTGATCCAGTCTGCATTTTCTAGTCTTCCTCGGGGAATGGGACATTTATCTCCATAGGAGAAATCAGACAATTTGTTCTTAAATCTCTTGAAGTCACGTCCATACAGATCCTCCAGAGAATATATGAGAAGATCTCCGGGGGTTTGTGGGCCCTTTCGCCGGATACCAGAAGCCGACCCTGCAGAGAGGACAATCCACAGCCATGAACATAATCCTGATTGGACAATTTCTGACAAGTCTGTACTATTAGATGGTGGAGCTATAAAGAGCATATAGAAGGGAAAGGAAGATATCCCCCAATATGTCTATATGTACATTGGTCTATGGAGAGAGTGGCTTCCCTGTAATGATCTCACATGACTGCCTCCATGATGGTAATTTACCTCTCAGATGGATACAATTGGGTGCAAACACCTAGTATTTATATAGGGGTGGACGTTTTAAAATATCAAAAAGTATGAAAACACTTAACATTGTTAAAAATACATTGACCCCCAACAAAATAATGATGTGTACACAACTACAATTACACCCAAATCTCCAAGCAGGATGTGTCATGTGACATGGGGCTGATTTCTCCTTAGGATTATAGGCAAAGGATGACCCCAACCATGACACAAATAACCATCACGTTTGGGCTCATCCAGTCACTTATGGATCCCTGGACCTCAGAAGATCATTTCCATCAATGATAAATAAAATATGAAGACACAATGTGATTGTGAATTGATGAAAGCTCCTGAACACTTCTAATGGGTGGACTGACCAGATGTCTACAGGAAATGTACAGGATATGGATACGTAAGTCGTCCTATCATCTAATTCCAATCGCCAGAGATTTGAGATGGAGGAGAACATTGGAAAGGATTGTCAGTATTAGCAATCGCACCTTGTGAGAAGGAGGATGAGGAGGAAGAGGTCGCCATGACATCAGGAGATGACCTGAGATTACATCACCTGGAAGGAGCACAAACAATAATAAACTCATTAGCAGTGTGATGAACGGAACCAATAAGGAGGAGTTTGTTCTGTTATGTAGACAATGAGTGGCTACCTGGTTGTACAATCAGAGAAGATCAGAATTGGATGGACTTCTGTCATTGACAACCCATAACTATGATGGTCAATCAGAGCCTTCATCCCGACATTCATCTGATCGCTATATCAAGGACACAAAGGAATTCTACCCTATTTAGGGCCACAATTCATACAGACACGTACTTCTAGGTGCCACCACTGCAAATCCGAGCCATTCATAGCCAAGACTGCTACTACTCATCACCAACATATCAGATACATATAAAAAATGCACAGCGCTATAAATAATACAACTAGTGATCCCCACAACCTCCTCATATAAAGTGCACAGTGCTGCAGTAAGATATACTGTATACAAGAAACTTAAAAGATAATAAAAATAGAAAAAAGTTGCACGGTGCTAAAAATTGGGCAACATTGAGAGTAAAAATAATGATAGAGCTAAATGAGTGACTTAAACCTCTATAAAGTGCATAAAAATCATTATCTGCAAACATATTTATCAAATAAGCAGGAAAACTAATTATATATATATAGGACCCCAGGGGTACACATGCGTCTGCGAAGCAGTCCGATAAAATAAACAGCTTTTATTCTCTACCACAGGCAACAAAACAAATAGCTTGCTTCAGCAAAATGGCAACATAACAGGCTTTCTTCAGCAAAACAACAAACATAAAGTAACAGTCCTTCCACAGAATTGCACTGCGTAGTGCATGTAGGTGATCCCACCAAGATAGAGTCCACTTGCTTCTGAGCAGCCACACACACACAGAGTTTTCTGTGTGTCTCTCAGCTCCCAACTCCTCTCTCACCTTGTTCCCTTTTTAACAGGAAGGGCTGTAGGGGAAGTATCTGCCCTCCCAAATTAACCCTTTTAAGCCCTCAGCAAGGTAGACTCTCCACAATAACGGAAAATTGTATACTTACCTATCGGTAATTTTCCTTTCCTGATGCCATACATGGCAGCACACAATGGGTGTGGTCCCACCCCCAGCCCAATCACAGGACCAGTTATACTATAAATTGAAGCCCGCGTCCCACGGCCACCATTCTCGTAAAGAGTACTCAATGCGAAAGCCATGGGAGGGTCCTGTATGCTGCCATGTATGGCGTCAGGAAAGGAAAATTACAGATAAGTATACCATTTTCCGTTTTACTGACACCTGCATGGCAGCATACAATGGGATATAGCGATCATGTCACCAGGGAGGGTACTTCTAGGATATTTGTTATTCGTACCACATTCAGAACCAACTTCACCATGGACAGACTCCTGGATGGACCCTGTAATGGGACAGGTTTGTATACCAAGTTACTGCCTTCCAGAATAACTCTGGAGGTACACCACTAAATTCTATCCATAAGGATGACATCCTTCGGATAAGCAAACCCAGAGAGTAATCTGTGACTCCAACTGCTTGACCAGGCACAATGTATGTGACCTAGTGCACGCAGACTGCTACTTTCTAAAACCACCAGAAAAAGATGAAGAGATCGACCTGAAAAAGAAGATAACCTCCATGTTCTTCCCCTGCATAGCAGCCACATTTTGGGCATGAGCTGAAACAAAGAAACAATTTGATTCTGGAATACTAGCAACATCGATGTAAGGATCTTCCATCCTTTGGATGATGCTGGGAGAGATATGTAGGATTATCCTGTCTGAGAAATGGTAGCAATAAGGTGGTTTGCAGCCTAATCTTGACTATCCAACACCCTCCTCCCCGAGGAGATTTCTGTAGGAAAAACTATTCCATATGTTACTGTCCATACTGAGTAAGTTTGAGCTAGATGAAGTCGAGGAAGGAAGAACATATACAACATTATTTGTAGATTCTAAGGGAAAGAACAGACTCTTCTGAAGAGTGAATCCTTGTGCAAGACCTCAAGAGCTGGCTTATCAATTAGTGAGCTGCCCATCGTGTCACAGAGGATGAATATAGAGGATACTGACACCCAAGTACACATTGCTTGTCTGACGAAAGTCTAACATATCTGACATGAAGAGAGAAAAAAAAAAGAAATGTGTTAAGTTTGCAAAGTCAATGAATGTATTCCACACTGTGGAATACTGTATGTGATGTTTAGTAGGTGCTCAATTATCCAACAAACACTTGTTGACTGAAGATGAGTAATTCAGGCAAGGGAGACTTTACTTCGAACCTCCAAGCCACTTAAGGCAGTTTTGGAAATGTTTGGATGTAGCACCTGCTGAATATTACGGATGACTAGAAGATTCCAGGGTCGGAGTCTACAAGAGATGGAACCCTGGACAGATGGGCCACAAGCAAATGATTGCCATGTCCCGACCTGGATAATGGTGGGTCCCATTTAGCAACCTAAGACTAAAGGAAACATATAAATATTAAACTATCCACTATTCTCTCCCTTAGAACGTTCTCTTGAGAAGGAGCGTCTGCACTCTGTGCTCTCAGGGATTACCATCAGGATGAGACCTGGATAACCCACTCGCTGTTGATCCACAGGAAACTGCTGGATAAGAAAATATTAATTGTTGTCCAGGGCTTCATGGCTCGTAGTGTCAGCCAGGAAATGCTGGGGAGTTAGGCGCTGAATCCTTGATTAGAGGTACCTCCGTCAGCAGCGAGCAGTTCTCACATCTATGAGCAGACACTAAATGTATGGGGAAAAAAACCATGATCCAGTTATTCATTGAACTAATACGGAGGTTCCATGGATCTGAAAGGCTCTCTGAACTCCAAGATGCTGAAGACATTTTTCCCCCTGATGGACTGTCACTGACCTTGGACTAAAAGGCTGATGAAGTGATTTGCACTTAGGAATCCTTTATTAATATGATCCCTGGATAGGGACATAGAGAACAGTTGAAATAGGCTCATCGGCTTCAGCCACAACCAAGAATTTCATATTTGGAATCATCCAGAACCAATGCCACAGGCAACGTTTTCTCCGTCGTCTGAAGAACTCTGTTGGAAGACTCTTAGCCTCCAATATGTCTAGTGTCACCATTTGCATGTGGATATGTGTACACATAACCTAGAGCTTCGCTTGCACCAAGGAATCTTGATGGTGATGAATGGACTGAGAGATGAGAAGATAAACCTGACCATGTCCGTCTTGAACTCTTAACAGGACCCATGAGAATATACTCCGAACAGCATATGATCAAACTTTGTAAGCTTCTACAACCTGAGACCCACTGGGCAAGTTGGTCAAAAGGTGTTGGAAATGCAACAGCATAAACTAATGTACTGATATGTCTTTTGAGCTGTAGAGGGCGGAGGGCGCTGTAGTGGAATGCTGGTCCTTGTGTGGATGCTTACCTGTGATACACACAAAGTTCCTTTTCTGCACAATGTCATCCATTCATGTAATGTCCTAAGCAAGTAGAACTCAATTCAGCATTCCTCAAGATCTCAGTGTTCCGTCTGGACACATAACCAACTAACCCCCAAAAGGACTTGTTTTCCTTGTGAGGGAGTAATTTTGGTTCGTTTAAATGAAGAAAGGAGGATTGTGAACTCTTCCGTCCCTGTGACATTAGATATTGGTGTGTGTGTGTGGCGAGATCTGTACCAACTCAAGGTAATTGCAGTCCTGGATGAGCAATGCACCATATCCATAGCAGCCTAACTATGAAGTCACTGCCGATGTAAATTCATTCAGAAACTACCATGCCCCTGAGACCTTATTGCTAGCCAAAAGGTCTGCTTCTGTGTTTTTAGGCCAATCATGAACTGCCCTGGCAAGCAAGAGCCAGTACAGGCCTTTGGGTGTGCCAGGGTAAAATTCTGAAGCCGACTGCCATAGGGCTAAAGGGGAACTTGTGTATGTAGCTGATTGACTGGGCTAGTAATTGACAGTTCACAAAGTACATCACCACTGTTTAAAGGCTTCAGACCTCCACTTCTCTGCCTCATCATTCACTGCTGCCCCTGCAGGGGAGACCTGGTACAGCATCCTGCCAGGTGATTGCAGGCCAAGCACTGCTTAAAGGAGAACTATGGCAGTTAAAGCTTTTCCCCATAGTTCTCCTTAGGGTAACAGAAGGACACAAACTAGCGTCCTCCCGTCACCCTAGGCTCAGTATACCGCGAGCTGTAGCTCACGGTATACTGAGACGCCGCAGTATACTGAGACGCCGCAGCTGAAGCGGATCCCGACAATTGTTCCAAGATCCGCCCAGCTGCGTGACTGACAGCTGGCTCTGCCTATCTAGAGGCAGAGCCAGCTGTAGCCGCCCCCTCCCCCGTCCGTTCCGCCAGTCAGCGCTGGCGGATCGGAGCGGGGAATCCAGCCACTCCCCTGTCACGGCAGAGAGCCGTGACAGGATCGAGAGGTGATCGAACGCCGGTATGTGTTCGCTCACCTCCCAATCAACTGAGCCAACCTGTGACAGTCTCATTGTCACAGGTCGGCTAGAACTATGAGGTGAGTGAAAAGCACTCACCTCATAGTTCTCCTTTAAAGGTTGTACAATCTTTGTGATGCATCCCGCTAGCTGGACTCTAATAGCAGGATCTTGCATGTGTAGCGGCTGTATCAAAGAATGAAGAGGACCTCTCATCCCAAATTGAGCAGCTTACTCTGTCTTTGGGGAGTAGTGCTGGTAAATAGTGATAATCCAGAATTCCATGGGAGGCAGTGATGGCAAATGGTTGGAGAGATTATAATCCATTAACCCCTGCATATGCACTCTGAGGAACAGTCCTGTCCATAGGGCGGAAAAAGATGACAATTCATTATGTCCATACATTTGCACACTCTTTTTTTTATTTTTATCTTCATACCTACCTTACATACCCTCCCCTAAAGGTGCCCATACACTGCACGATTCTCGTACGAGAATCGCGGGAAATCCTGCGATCGTACGAGAATCGTGCAGTGTATGGAAGGCGTTTCTCGGCGAGTTAGTGGCCTGCTGGTTCGACAACTGCCAAACGGGCCGGTGTGCGCACGCGCACACAGCCCGTTTGCAGTCATCGTAAGCCCGCCCCTCATTGCAGTCATCGTAAGCCCGCCCCTCAGGGGGGCGGGCTTGCGATGATCACAAGTACGATCTGCCTGTCCAAGATGGGCAGATCGTACATTTTTTTAGGTACTTTACAACCCTCGCAAGACAAAAGTCTTGCGTGGGTTGTAAAGTGTATGGCCACCTTTAGAATGTAGCTGGTCTCTTGGGGAAGGAGATTAATGCCAATTGAACACATGATCCAACCTTTACTATCACAGATAAACTGAATAGAATTATGTGATTAACAGCACCTGTCAGAACCTGCTAGACACTAACAGCCATGCTGAAACCTGGAAGCCACATACTCATGTGCTCAGGGTTATAGCACCACAGGTTCTTGTCACTAACATAATTCTGTATACATAGGACCATGAAAAAGATTACTGAATAACAGGCAGAAAAGGCCTGCAATGAAGCAACAATACCATAAATTACATTTTAAACATTAACAACGCTGGGGAACCACAGGGGACCGCAAAATACTCACATGAAAAGGCACCCAGGAAAAGGCATCCCTGGATATTGCAAAGCCTCCGTGGACCAGGTAAAATCAAAATGTTCTGACAACCGAGACCACAATTCCTGGGGCATATTGATATTAAGAGCCAATGATTTGGATGCATTGACCCGCAATCCAGATACCCCAGCAAATTGAGTCAACAATGACAGGACATTAGGAAGTGTGGTCAAGGGTGAAGTGGCAAACAAGAGCAAGTCATCCGCAAATAAAGCACACTTATGCCCCCTACCACAGCCCATTCCCTTAATATTAACATTAGCACGGATCGCAATCGCTAGGGGTTCTATCGTCAATGCAAAAAGCAGCGGGGAAAGTGGACAACCTTGACGTGTGCCTTTAGAGATAGCTATGGAATCAGAGATGTGGCCCTGTAGCCTAATTTGTACTGACGGGGTGGTATATAAGGCCCGCAACGTGCTCAGAAAGAGGGGACCAAAACCCCATCTCTCAAGCAGCTGGAAAAGGTATTGACAAGACACTGAATCAAAGGCTTTTTGTAAGTCAATGGACAGCAGAAGCCCAGATTGTGATTGCCCACCATCCCACCCTGACTGCAACAAAGTGATAATGTCAATGGCCCTTCTAATTTGATCGGGGGCTTGCCTACCCCTAATAAAGCCCACTTGATCCTTATGAATATAGGAGGGTAGGAAGGAGCTCAATCAATTAGCAAGAAGTTTAGTTAGGAGTTTTAAATCATTGTTTATCAAGGAGATCGGTCTATAGTTGGAGATTTCCCCCAAGTCCTTGTTTGATTTAGTAAGAACTGTAAGATACGCCCTATTTAAATCTGTGTTTAAGGGACTCCCCCGTCTCACTTCATTAAAGAACCTCTCCAAGTGAGACACCAAAACATCCGAAAACTTCTTATAATATGAGGCAGGCAGTCCATCCGGACCTGGAGCAGATTACAATGTTGCCTGCTTGATAGCCTGTTTAATTTCCTGTGCCAAAATGGGTGCTTCTATAATCATGGAACGGTCAAGTGACGAGGATGGAAGGTGAACCTCACTGAGAAATGATCTCAATGAATCGGATGGAACAGGATTATTATTCTGATAGAGCTTAGTGAAAAACAAGTGGAACTCCTGAAGAACAGTTGTTGGATGTAATGAGTATGCGCCAGAGGTACATCGAATTTTAGGGAACGTATAAACTCTAGGTTTAGGGGATAGTTTAGTAGCTAAAAGGGTACCAATTTTGTCTTTATGGACATAATATTTGTTATCTGACCATGGAAGACATTTTTCCGCTTTAGTAGTTAGTAACAAGTTCAATTCTAATCTAGTTTTATCCAGGGATTTCAAGAGATCTAATGACGGAGTCTGCTTATGAGCCCGAGATAAACATTGATGTTCCGTGTACAGTTCATTTATGCATCTGGTTGCACTCATCTTTTATTCTGGTAGCCAGTTCAATTAATCAGCCTTGAATTGTCACCTCATGGGCTGCCCATACAGTAGTAGGGGACATATTAGGAGTGGCATTAATAGCAATATAGGATTCCAAGTGTGAGTGGACCCTCACCCTGCACTAACAAACAGTTATCCCCTTTAGGCTTATCAGAAAAATCCCCGACCCTTGTACCTCAGCGTCCCCCCTAGGAGGGTGCCCGCTGGGGCTCATTGCCTATAGAGGGGATATGTGATGGCCTTTCCAAAGACCCAGGAGAGAAAGCTGGCAATTAGTATATAAAAAATACAAAAGAGGGTAAGAAAGAAGAAGATAAAGGAAGAGAGAGAGAGAGAGAAAAAGGGAAGATATTGGGAGAGAGAAAGGGAGAGAGAGATGCAAAAAAAAAAAAACAACAAAAAATTAAATAAACCCTCATACTACCCCCCTCCTTACTGATGCCGCTAATACTTCCCCTTATTGTGTCTTTCTATGTGTTCTTCAGTGCACTACTCAGTTTTTAATCCCCACCCCCATATCAAACATCAATTGTTATTATTAATAGTATTATTATTATTATTGTCAATATCACCATCATTATTGAAATCACACAAATATTCATCCCAAAACTATATTTCTCACACCCATTGGGACGTTTCTCCCATATTTAAATTCTCTCTAATGCACAAAAAACATCCCTCACAAACCCTGAATCCACCTTGCCTTCTTATCATTCTATTAACAATTTCCTCTTATATGCTCAAACCTTGTGTAAACCTTACCCTCAAACATGAATCCCCCCAGTATACCATTTAACAACTGCACCAATTTTAATTTATCGCCCCACATCATAGTCCATAGTGCAAATATTTTGTGTCTCTAAACTACCAAATTACCCTATTGGTGGATCAGGCCATTGTCCCAACACTTCATCTCGATATCCAATCTTTTTACAAACGTATCTAAATCCGCCGGGGTGCGAAACTCAACAATTTTAACGTCCTTTTGTACCAATAAGCAAAATGGGAAACCCCATCTATATTTTATATTTTTTTTCCCTTAGGACTTTGGTCAAAGGTCTCAGGGCCCTTCGTTTGTCTAATGTACGCTTGGAGAGGTCAGGGACATTTTCTATTTTGGCTCCTTCATAGTCCAGTCTCCCGTACTTCTGCGCTTTAAGCATTACTTTCTCCTTCAAACTGTAGAAATGTATCCTACACAGCACATCTCTTGGGTAGGTAGCATTCAACTTACAGATACCTGGAATCCTATGCAACCTGTCTATCTCCATATCTTTAAATTCCAATTTCCCCAACAGTTTGTTCAATATTTCCTGGACCACCGTCCTCAGTTTTTCCCCCTCATCAACCTCTGGTATTCCTCTTATGCGGATATTACTGCGGTCTTCCAGGTCAACCATCTGTGAACGTAGTAACTGCATAGTATCATGTTGCTGTTGTAGCATTTCTGGTATTATTGCAAAACACTGACCCACTGAGGACTCCATCCCCTCCATTCGACTATTAAACTCCTGCATAGTTTCTTGCAATTCCTGCATAACCTCCTTATTTTCCTTTCCCGCTTTACTAAACATCATCTCAATGTCCTTTTTTTGTTGGCAACTCCACCAAGCGTTCATTTAGTCCCTGCGAGATCTGTATTTCTCCTCCTTCCACCTCAGTCCCTTCAGACAGTTCCCCAACTCCACTCATTCTCTCTGAGCGATCTGATTCCACAGGGGAGACTGGAAGGGAACCCCCCTGTGAGTCTCTAACCGTTCCCCTCTGCCCCCTTTCAGGGTTAAACTCCGTTTCAGCAGACTCAGTATCTTTCACAAAAAAACCTTCTATGTCCCGTCCACCTCTCGCCGGTATTCTGGCGCTGGGGGTTCTAGGACTCTTTTTTGTGTTACGACCCATCTGAATGGTGGGGGGGGGGGGGGGGGTACGCTGCTCAGTTATCCACACCACCTAACCCTCAATTTACCTTCCTCTCATTCTGATTACTGTAAATGTCCAATAGTCCACAGCAATAGGTTGTAATGGGTTAATGTGGATTACATCTGGCAGCCGGTCTCCTCTTCCTCCCTTGCCCCCACCACCTCCGTTGCCGAGTCTCCTGCCTCTCGTATCAGTTTAGTTTCAGTTTCGTTTTTCGTTCTTTATTAGTTGGAGCTTTGCAGGGCTGTCAGAGCTGATCCTCCTCCGTCTCTCATCACGCTGACTAGCACTCTCCTGGGTTGGACGCAGGAGCTCTCAGCGTGCTCTCAACATGCACGTCTACCCGCAGCCATCTTCTACCGGGATCACCTGGTTACATATTTACCTGCACGGCCACACACACACGCAGGCTTTCATTCACAAATGTCCAGAACAGGTACATTTTTTAAGTGTAACTCCAGCCAAAAAAACATGTTTTAGTTTTGGATAGCATAGGGAAGGGTCACATTTGTTTTGCTGTCTGTTCCTGTTGTTCAGAAGATTATAATATAATACAAATATTTTTTTTATTTAACCACTTCAAGACCAGGTGTTTAGACCCCCTTCCTGGCCAGGCCATTTTTCAGTATCCGTTAGTCGAATGTCCGTAACCCGGGGACTGCCTTTAGATGTGTGTATATACAGTATATACATATATATATAATATTATATGTATCCAAGTATGTGACAACCTTTCAGTATAAAGTGCTTGTGCATACAATGTAACTAACAGGTCCATAAAGCAATAATAGGTTGTCCATAGAACTGCTTCTCGTGTGTCCACACACCATGCACAAAAGACAATCCTGTGCTGTGGATGTGATCCTTCCAGTGTGAACCGAAGCCCCAGGTATTACACTCACCAGAACTGCTGACGGTAAAAGACAGCCAGCACGCGTTTTCACAGAAGCCTGAACTCTCACTGCGGGTGCTGCAATCTTCCAATTCTCCCTTCTCAATGTCTAGCATGATCCTATCATCATCTCCACATATGTCAGGAAGGAAATGCAATCGCTCAATGTGCAGTAAATCAAGGAAATTCTATTTTAAAAATAGTAAAAACTCACCAGCCGGTCACAGGTGCGATGTATGCCGCTAGCTTGATCAAAGAGGACAGAGTCGGTGAACTCCGCCCTTGACGCGTTTCGTCATTCCGACTTTGTCAAAAGGACAGAAAGATCAAGGAAGGTACGAGAGAGAGAGAGAGAGGGGATGTTGGGGGGGTGGGGGGGGGGG
>NW_017307820.1:54143-108763 GCF_000935625.1 Nanorana parkeri
GGGGGTCAGAGGACTTGTAGAGATGGGTATTTTTAATTCTAGCTCAGTCTCCCCGGCACAAAGTGAGATGAAAGTATTGGATTCGGGGTTAAAGTCTGACCCGTTACAGAAGTTGAATACGTTTAATGTATTTATAGATTTCTTTGTAAAGTGAATATAAAGAGGTAATCTGCCTTTCTACCTGGGCCAACTTCTAAAGCAATGAAGGTGCAATTGTGAGCAGGTATGTACATAAGGGGTTGAGGAATAATTCTACTTTTAACCCTTTCGCTGCCAATGACGTATGTCATACATCGGAGGCGGCGGGCCCCTTTAGACAGACTCTGTTTACCTTTGTAGAGCCGGCTGTCGGCTTTACACTGGAAGCGATTCTGGCAGCTCAGCTGTCGCCAGATCGCTTCCACGGGCCGGGGATGTGAGGCAGCCGACATCCGCAGAAGATCCGTGCTTACTTCTCCAAGATGTACCTAGAAGAAGGGGTCACCCCAAATATTGATTGGAAGAAGACAAAGGGGGTCACCCCAAATATTAGAAGGCAAAAGGGGAGTCACCCCAAATATTGATTGGAAGAAGGCAAAGGGGGGTCACCCCAAATGATTGGAAGAAGGCAAAGGGGGTCACCCCAAATAATTGAAAGAAGGCAAAGGGTCACCCCATATATTGATTGGAGGAAGGCATTGTTATTGGAAGAAGAAGGTAAAGGGGGTCACCCTTAATTTTTATCAGAAGAAGGCAAAGGGGGGTCACCCCTTATTTTTATTGGAAGAAGGCAAAGGGGGTCCCCCTAATTTTTATTGGAAGAAGGCAAAGGGGGGTCACCCCTACTTTTGATTGGAATAAGTCAAAGGGGGGGTCACCCCAAATATTGATTAGAAGAATTAAAAGGTGGGACACCCCAAATATTGATTGGAAGAAGACCAAGCGGGGGTCACCCCAAATATTGATTGGAAAAATACAAATAAACTAAGAACTCTTTTATTTCTGAAACATTCTCACTTTACAGCATTACAGCACCTGACCCCCCCGACCTCTGCACAGTACTGTGTATATATATTGTTTACTATTGTGTTCTATCTCTCATTCTATATACTGCATTCATTGTCTTATGTCTGCCGAGTGAAGTATAATGAGAACACTGGAGATTGATTTTATTCCATATGAAGAATGCAAAGAACCTGTACACAGAATGTTAGATGTCCTAATGGTCGTATACACAGGGGATATCAGTGGGGGGATGCTGGGACTTGTAGTTACTCCCTATCTAGACACACAGGAGATATCAGTGGAGGCATGCCAGCACTTCTGTTTTTTCCTTGGTCTGACACAATGAAAATATAATTGGATGGGATGCTGCGATTTTTAGTTGTCCCATGACAGGACATAAAATAAAATTTCATTGGAGGGACTTGTAGTTCCAATATGGATGGAAACACAGGCAATATCAGTGGAGGTATGGTGAGACTTGTAGTTACCCCCTGACCAGAACCAGAGGGAATATTATATATATATATAGTTACAGCCAGCAACAATTAGGGATGCACCGATACCGGTTTTTCGGTATCGAGTACCGATATTTTTTTTTGGTACTCACCAATACCGAATACCGATACTGAAAGTCCCATTAAGGAAGCCAGGCGGCGTGTAATGACGCGGCGCCCAGCTTCCTGATTGGCCGGGAAGCCGGCTCCATGCTCCCTCATCATGAGGTGCTGAGGGAGCATGAAGCCAGCTTCCTGGCCAATCAGAAAGCTGGGCAGTGTGTAATGACTCGCTACTCGGCTTCCTGATACCGGAAGCATCGGGCTAGGCATCGGAGCATTTGGGCGAGTACGTGTACTCGGCATCGGCACTGATACCGATACTAGTGTCAGTGCATCCCTAGCAACAATTTTAAAAGATAAAAGGTAGAATAATGGAGCATGTGAAAGGCCATACCCCAATGAATGCTATGATTATCACCAAGCAGAAATGTACCTGTTCAAACTTCCATACAAATTCAACGTAAGAACAAGCCTACAGAACCCATCTTGTTCATAAGCCGGGGACTGTCTGTATACACCATCCATGTATCCACTATACACAATCTACAGACCTCGGGTCTATTTGGAATTAGAGTGCTGCCAGCAGTGAGCGGAGTTCCCATTTCCTGTCAACTCTCAGAATATGGAACTCAGAAGAATGATTGGTCGGCTCTCACCTTGTTAGATCTGCCCATACATCCTCCCTTCAGACTGTTTGTACTTCCCGACAATATAAAAAGGTGACGTGTCCAATCCCAGAAGATTCTGGAAGATCCTGGAACTCGGCACTGGCAGCGTCCTACTTCTTCCCCATAAGAAGACCAGAAGTGAGAAAAGATGGTTCTCTGCATCGTCTACAATAATGTCCTTCTGGATTCCAGGAGGAGAAGGGGGAGAGGGCAATTATCTGTTAACACATAACACCTCCACCTGCACAGAGAGCTCGGTCACCATTCACCTGTAACACAATACATCAATATTTGCTTCCAACTTCCTCCTTCTGTATAACAAGCTGAACAAGTCTGACCCTGACCCTGAGGCTGTGTATGTGTGTGCAGGAGGAGGATTAATAATGTCCTACTGGGAGGAGAGAGGATCCATCACAATCATCCTTCTAGACTTACACTCAATGTCAGTCTGCAGCTTCTACATCCAGAAACATCCTTCTGGAGATATAGACTCCGGACAGAGAGATGACCTTCCCCTGTATATAGCAGGAAAGCCCAGGAACCTCCTCCTAGACCTGACCACTTCCAGAGGTCCTGCAATGCTGACGAGCACCCACCACACATTGTTCATTCAGCCACACACCACACACTAGATTCAGGTCACGTCCACCTTTCCTTTGACAAAGTGGCCGAACAATCCAACCACGGCACACACAGGAGGTAGATGACTGACTCACAAAGCCTACATCACCTACCTCCTCCCAGGTGCAGAGCATACAGTTATCTGCCAATGTTACTGATACACCTTCTTCTTCCTCCTCTTATCCCACCATATGCCGGCTGACTGGCTATGAGTAGGTGGAATCATTTCACCATAATTTCTGCCTTGATGAAGATTACACAATGGACAATGTTTCCTGTCTTCTGAAATGGAGGAAGACAGTGGGATTGGCAGAGAGGGAGAAGATGACTCAGGGGGTGTCAGTCCTCCTAAGACACTCTACAGGGAGGGGGCAGCAGGTAGGTAGTAGCAGTAACAGGCAGTGAAGTGCTGGAGCTACCTGTGAGGAAGAGGTGGTGGAAGATGAGGTGGTAGACCACATGAGGTGAGTGTCACAGAGGAGAGAAGAGGACAACCATGAGAGAGGAGGAAGAGGGAGAAGGTTGTTCAGGGTCTCCCCTTTGGGGAGACATTAGAGTGTAAGCTCCTCTGTACATAGACTGATGTGACTGGCTCAGTGTTCTCTGAACAGCACTGCGGTATATGGCAGAGCTATATAAATGAATAATAATAGTGTGCGACTGTGGGGGGACATTAGAGTGTAAGCTCCTCTGTACAGAGACTGATGTGACTGGCTTAGTGTTCTATGTACAACACTACAGACTATGTCAAAGCTACAGTATATAAATGTATAATAATAGTGTGTGACTGTGGGGGTGGGGTCATTAGAGTGTAAGCTCCTCTGTACATAGACTGATGTGACTGGCTCAGTGTTCTCTGTACAGCACTACGGTATATGTCAGAGCTATATAAATGAATAATAATAATAGTGTGACTGTGGGGGGACATTAGAGTGTAAGCTCCTCTGTACAGCACTATGGGATATGATATACAGTATACATCTATATACAGTATATGACCCCTGAAATCTGCTCGATCCATTGCATAGATCTGTCACGTCTGATGTCACATGACCATTCGGATCTTCATGCAGCTTTGTAGAGGAGGATGCAGCATATCCACTAGACATGTGCAAAAAATGTGTTTCATTTAGTTTTTCTGGATTCGGGTACTCATTCACTAAAGGGTTAAAAGTCGATGTAAATAAACACACCACACTTCTAGGGAAAATCCTTTAACCCCTTCATGGCCGAGGCCTTTTTTTTTTTTTTTGCACCCACGTTATATTCCACATTTTAGGCCTGAGAATTACTTAAAACCCCCAAAACATGATATATTTTCTGAAAGCCAAGACCCTATAGAGTAAAATGGCGGCAGTTGCAAATTTTTATATTGCACAATATTAGCGCAACTCCTTATCAAACCACAAAATTTAGTGACAAATGTACTTAAATGCCCCAAAACACAATAAAATACCCATTTTGTTAACATATAAAAGATGAGGTTACAACTAGGGTTGCACAGATACCAAGTACAGTACTTGGTACAAGTACAAGTACATGTACCGATACTTTTGAGCTCCGAGACTACACTAGAGAAAAATTCAAAAGTTAGGAGGCAGCTGTCATTTGTAAGGAGCACACGGAGCTCCTGGGATTTGTACATCTCTGTTTTAATGTATGATTTTGTTTTTATAAATATAAATAAAGAGATGCACAGATACCAGTTTTGCGAGTACGAGTACTGGTACTTGCCGAGTACTTACAAGTACGAGTACTGATACATTTTTGTTTATGGTCATGTGACAGTTTTTCTAAAACAATACAGACTAATGATTTCAGGACAGAGGTGGAGCGCCAGAGCCAGGTCCCAGCTGCAACTTCTGCAACCCTGGTAGTTCTCATGAAAATGCCAAGTATCGGCACTGGTACTCGGAAAGTATCGGCACTGGTACTCGAAAAGTATCTGTGCATCCCTAGCTACAACGAGTAAATAGATAACCAACATGCCCAGGTTAAAAATTGTGTGCGTCCGCAACAAACTTCAGTACCCCAAAAAGTCCATAGACAAGGCTTTAAAAGCCCCCACAGGTCATCAATTTAGAGATACCCAAAAATATTGGCCCTAGAATTATTGCTCTCACTCTGGCGTGCGTGGCAATTCCCAACATTTGTAGCGCGTTCGTTGTTTTCATACATAGGCGCACCCGACACCTGTTTACGTGGCAAAGCACGTGCTCGCAGGGGACTTTTTTATTATTATTTTTACATTTATTTTATGTAATGTTAATTTTAAAAACTGTTTTGTTTTTTTTTAACTTTACTTTAATTGCTATCACATAGGGGGGCTTACAAACCCCCCATGTGATAGCAGATGGTGGTGACAGGTACTCTTTAAGGTGATGCTGGGGGTCCAAAAGACCACAAGTGTCACCTTTGTACTCTAAATAAGCGATTGAAGTGCAGATCGCAGATCAATAGCTTACAGCTGGGCTTCCGGAGCCCAGAACTGACAGCTATGGGACCGGAAGTGATGTAATCTGCATTGCTCCCAGTTCCATAGAACGGAGGTTCGTCCATGTCCTCCCCAGCTCTCCGCCGACACCAGAGAAGCCGGTCCCGGGCCCGTAGGAGGGGCAACAGAGTCCGGGAAGCACGGCCGGGGTTTTGGGCGGGGGGGGGACCCCTTCACAGGGCCGTAAAGCGATCTGACGGCAACTGAGTCGCCAGAATCGCTTCTATTGTACAGTCGGCTTTACAAGTTTAAACAGAGTCCTGGCGGCTTTTGGGGGTTGTTTAACCTCTTGCCGTCCGCCCGTAGTAAAAAAACGGACGGACGGCACTGCTGCATTTGCGGGTTGCCGTCTGCTCGCGCGCGCCCCCTAGCGGGCACGCACGGGCAGAAAAGACCCGACGGTTGCACACACCCGTTACCGGGTGTTTCACATATAGGCGATATGTGCTCGTTTGCGGCATCAGCTCCTTGCTGATCTCCGTCCGGGCTGTGAATGCAGAAGTGATGTGTGTTACAGTTGAAGGGGTTAGTTGTCGTAAACAGATGGGCGAAGCGAGCTGTGATGTCAAGGGGCTTGTCCTGCCCATTTGACATTCTCAGCTGTCACAGAACACAATAGCATTCCGGAGCTCCCCAATACTAGTCATATGACACCTCGGAGCTCCACAATACCATTCATATGACACCTCGGAGCTCCACAATACTATTCTTATGACACCTCTGGAGCTCCCCAATACTATTCATATGACACCTCCGGAGCTCCCCAACACTATTCATATGACACCTCCAGAGCTCCCCAATACTATTCATATGACACCTCCGGAGCTCCCCAATACTATTCATATGACACCTCCGGAGCTCCCCAACACTATTCATATGACACCTCTGGAGCTCCCCAATACTATTCATATGACACCTCCGGGGCTCCCCAATACTATTCTTATGACACCTCCGGAGCTCCCCAATACTATTCATATGACACCTCCGGAGCTCCCCAATACTATTCATATGACACCTCCGGAGCTCCCCAACACTATTCATATGACACCTCTGGAGCTCCCCAATACTATTCATATGACACCTCCGGGGCTCCCCAATACTATTCTTATGACACCTCCGGAGCTCCCCAATACTATTCATATGACACCTCCGGAGCTCCCCAATACTATTCATATGACATCTCTGGAGCTCCCCAATACTATTCTTATGACACCTACAGAGCACCCCAATACTTTTCATATGACACCTTCGGAGCTCCCCAATACTATTCATATGACACCTCCGGAGCTCCCCAACACTATTCATATGACACCTCCGGAGCACCCCAATACTATTCTTATGACACCTACAGAGAACCCCAATGCTATTCATATCACACCTCTCAATCTCCGAATTATGAATATTCATCCGAATAAGGAATCTTTTCCAAAACGAATCGCACATGTCTAATACCCACAAATCTGCAGAAGTTACAGAGTTCCCTCATGATGATCTTACAATGTACCCCTTCATTCAGGGTGACCGTATTCTACAGCTCTGGCTGGGGACGTCTTCTAGAATGGAGGAAATCTTATTAGCACAACACTAAATTGTGACAATTCCTTCTAGAACATGAATAACATGGAGAAGATTGGACTCTTACCTGAGAGGAAATTGTCTCTTCACATGTATGGGACACCTCTGTGTTGTATTGGGTGAGGTATCTGCTGGTATATGGTCACCATTAGTGTCTTTAGATCCATCTCTCCTCCATCACATTCATGGCAGAGGGGTCCCTCATTCTATAGAGACAAAGAACCATTGTTCTCCAATCTATCACTCCACATGAAGGTCTTCATAGGTTTAGGGTTAGGAAAGAAGTCTTCAGAAGGTTGTTGTGTGCCTCCAGCCTGGCCGTACGTCTGCTACATGCCCAACCCATCCTCTGGAATCATGGAATGTATGTGAAGCAGTTTATAGCTGCAATAATCATATACAAGCCGGGACTATGACATGTGTTGACTCTCACTACTAATGATAAGAACATTTCTCAGAGATAGTTAAGGCCATTATTGTTTGTAAACCTTTTCCTGTTAGAGATTGTATCACAAAGGCATACTGGTCTCTCTGCCAAATCGAGGGCCCCAGAAACTGCCTGGTAAAGAATCTAAAGGGAAAGTAGAAATCATAAGTCACATATTCATATTTGTTCTGGAAAAATACATGAAGAGTGCTCTGGTTTTGTATGGTGCTGGCTGTAGAGGGATCTGGGGGGTACGTGCACTTTGTGTCGGGTATTCATCTACAGTAGCTGTGATATTATTGTGGATGTCTGATGCCCGGTTTAACTATCTCATGTTACATTTTTGTTGGTTTGTTTGCTTTTAATTTCAGGTTGGTGTCTGATTGGTGGGACTCATATCATAAATGATGGTGTCCAATGTTCCTGGAGGTGAGAAGTATCTATGCCAGACAAGTTGTCTGTTCAACTTTATTGTGGACGCACAGGAAAATATATTGTAGACCAGAAGGGTGACAGATACAGTATATGACATATTGGAGCCAGAAGACATCCTTAGAAGCAGGGATTTCCCAATACCGATACTAGTATCGGTATCTAGGCCGATACCAGGCATTTTCAGGAGTACTTGTACTCGTGAAAATGACCCGATTATTAAGGTCGATACCGGCTCTTTAAATTTTCAAACAGCAGCAACCGTTTGAGTTCCCGCGTTTGTGGGGACCGCGGCAGCCTGCTGGGGACCTGCAGATAGCTGTCCATGGCAGTGCCTGTCCGGTTCTTTATCTCCTCCTCCTTCCCGGCACAGGCACAGCCATGGACAGCCACAGGGGGCAGAACTACATCTCCAGGGCTAGAAGCTGGGGGTTCCTGCTGCACACTGACGGGGAGGACTAGGCCGGTACGGCCGGACTGGATGTGGTAGCATTGCAGGACTGGACGTGGGGGAGGCCGGGTCCCGACATTGCCAGTGAGGTGGAGTGCCCCCAGAGCCACTGCAGATGTCCACGTCGCCCGGTGAGATCGATACACAACCTGTTGAGAGGAATTCTGCTTTGGGGACATGTATTCGCAGAACACATGTTCCCAAAGCAGAATACCTGTCCCCAAAGCAGAATACTATTCTGCCTTAGGGACATGTGTTGTGCTGTGGGGACATGTGTTCAGCTGTGTGGACATATGTTCAGTTCTGGTGACATCCGTATTTAGCCCTGGTAAGAAACTGCCCTAAAATCATCAGTCCGTGTTGTTTTAGAAAAAAAATCTCACATGTCCCTTTAAGAAAAAGTATCGGTAATTGGTTTCGGCAAGTACATTGTACAAGTACTTGTACTTGTACTTGGTCATAAAAAAGTGGTATCGGGACATCCCTACTTAGAAGTAAACTTTGTCTGCTAGTAGGATAATAAAACGGCTGCATTTTGGGACTCTCTATTTTTTTGGGTTCTGGATAGAAAAGAGAAGAGTTCAAATTTCCATCAGCTTTTTATCTCTATCTATAACCCCCGTAGGTGGGGTAGGGGGTGTTCGTACATTTCCTGTCCCTATAAGACCCTTGCAAGGAATGGAGGTGTGCTTGTTATCAGACCTCATAAACAATATAATCAGAATGTAAACCCCAATAATGCTCTCTTAAATTTTTTTGCCTGCATCCCTTTAAGAGAGATTCCTCAACATGGACACAGGTGACAATAAAGACCTGGCACGGGTTCTAACTTTTTCTGTTCATTCTGAACTTTTATGTATGTTCCTAAATGGCTGATTAAGGAAGACCACACCAAGTGAAGACACTTCAGATGTTGGAGTGTTGTGATCACAGTTTGGATGCAACCAGCTAGGTAATGCAGAGACTCTGAACTCTCGTGGTTAGGTAAGGTATGAGATCTAATGGTCTCCCAGCTATTCTGCTCTTGCCCCGTCCCATGAGTAGAGGAAATGTTAAATTCAAAGCAGAGTAAAGTGAGGATCATAAACCTGTTTTTAAAATGCTGTTGCCAAGCAGAAGGGAGGCCAGAACAGAGAGTGATTGGAAAGTTTTATTTATTGATTTATTTGGGGTATTTATATAGCGCCGACAATTTACACATCACTTCATGGAAAGGTTTAAGAGGATTATATGTGTTGTTAGGATGTTTCTCAGCAGTTATTGCAGAGAAGATGGTGAAATGAATTCTAAAAATGTTACATTGGTAGTCAGTGTAGTGTCTTCTTACATTGGTGGTCAGTGTAGTGTCTTCTTACATTGGTGGTCAGTGTATTGTCCCTTACATTGGTGGTCAGTGTATTGTCCCTTACAATGGTGGTCAGTGTAGTGTCTTCTTACATTGGTGGTCAGTGTATTGTCCCTTGCAATGGTGGTCAGTGTAGTGTCTTCTTACATTGGTGGTCAGTGTATTGTCCCTTACAATGGTGGTCAGTGTATTGTCCCTTACAATGGTGGTCAGTGTAGTGCCTTCTTACATTGGTGGTCAGTGTATTGTCCCTTACAATGGTGGTCAGTGTAGTGTCTTCTTACATTGGTGGTCAGTGTAGTGTCTTCTTACATTGGTGGTCAGTGTAGTGTCTTCTTACATTGGTGGTCAGTGTATTGTCCCTTACAATGGTGGTCAGTGTAGTGTCTTCTTACATTGGTGATCAGTGTAGTGTCTCCTTACATTAGTGGTCAGTGTAGTGTCTTCTTACATTGGTGGTCAGTGTCTTGTCCCTTACAATGGTGGTCAGTGAAGTATCTCCTTACACAGAGAAGGAAATAGTCTTTATAAAGTTGTTGTGTGTACCCAGCCAGATCATACCCGATCTCTGGAACCGTGGAAAGTGTCAAGCAGTGCCTGCCAGTGATCACAAGGGAAGCTCTCGACTCACTGTACGATCATCTCTCACCTGCTGTCCTTCGGTTCTCCAGGCGCCTGCCGGAACATTGAACACCAGAATTGGCAGGTCTGCCACTGGCGCCCTGTACTTTTCACACATGAGAGCAGGTTCACCCTGATGTTCACATGTGACAGACGTGAAAGGGTCTGGAGAAGCCGTGGAGAACGTTATGCTGCCTGTAACATAGTTCAGCATGACCGGTTTGGTGGTGGGTCAGTGATGGTCTGGGGAGGCATATCCATGGAGGGACATACAGACCTCACAGGCTAGACAATGGCACCCTGACTGCCATTAGGTATTGGGATGAAATCCTTGGACCCATTGTCAGACCCTACGCTGGTGCAGTGGGTCCTGGGTTCCTCCTGGTGCATGACAATGCCCGGCCTCGTGTGGCGAGAGTATGCAGCCAGTTCCTTGACGATGAAGGAATTGATACCATTGAATGGCCCCCACGCTCGCCTGACCTGAATCCAAAAGAACACCTCTGGCACAATATGTCTCGGTCCATCCGACGCCGCCAGGTTGCACCTCAGTCTGTTCAGGGCTCAGTGATGCCCTGGTCCAGATCTGGGAGGAGATACCCCAGGACACCGTCCGTCGTCTCATTAGGAGCATGCCCCAACATTGTCAGAAATCCATACAAGCACGTGGGGGCATACACACTAATGAGTACCATTCTGAGTTGCTGCAATGAAATGTCAGCACAATGGACTAGCCTGCTGCATCATTTGTTCACTTTGATTTTTGGGGAGGTCTGTGAATTCAGCCCTCTGTAGGTCGATCATTTTTCATTTCCATCAAACGATGCGGCATCCTTTCATTCCTAACACATTACCCCGTCCAGTATACAGGAGATATCCAACACATCACCCCGTCCAGTATACAGGAGATATCCAGCACATCACCCCTTCCAGTATACAGGAGATATCCAGCACATCACCCCATCCAGTATACAGGAGATATCCAACACATCACCCCGTCCAGATATCTCCTGAGCACGCCAAGAGGAAGACCGTCACCGCCATGGATGTCGTCTATGCTCTCAAACGTCAGGGACGCACTCTCTACGCATTCGGGGGTTAAATCCTAATTCAGAGGCGTAACTAGAAACCTCAGGGCCCAGGTGCAAGAAACCATTAAAGGCCCCCCCCCCAAAAAAAACCCCATGATTTTCACCCCTTTTTTTTCTCAAACCGGTTTGAAAGGGGGTTTTTTTGTGTGTCAGAGGGGAGAGCGGGGTACAAGCAGTCACTGATCAGTGATCGCTGAGTGTTTGTAGAGAATTGAGGACAAAGTATGGTTACTATATCCTCAATTATGAATGAATGGGAAGTGATCTACATCCCCTCCTGTTCATTCATGATTGTGGTTATAGTAAACATACTCTGTCCTCATGTTATGAATGAACAGGAAGACTTATAGAGGATTCCTGATCATTGATAACAGGGGACACAGAAAATAGGATTGACGGCTCTGTGTCCTCAATCTCTTTTTCTATTTTAAAAGGGAAATATCAGGGGTCTGTTTAGGCCCCTACTATGTCCCCAAAGCTCCCAACAGTAAAGTAAAATAATTAAAAATATTCAATAAAAAAATAAAGTTTATAAAAATATATTTAGCGGCCAATCGGATTTTTCGCTGTGCCATCCTCTTCTCTCTGGGCCCCTGCCCCGAACTGGCGGAACACCAGGTCCTGGTCGCAAGTGCGACCGCTGCGACCCTGGTAGTTCCGCCAGTGCCCTAATTACACCCCGATCACTTATTCCATCTACACAAAGGTCCTTCTCAGGGCCACCCACCTTCTCATACAAAGATATGTGTGCTGCCCGAGGTGACTTCGGGATGACACTTGTATGTAATAATCTATGATTTGTAATATTTTATCATTCAGGGTAACTTATTAGAGCTGCAGGAACACGGCTACTTATTAACATTCTCCCTCCTGTTGTCTGGAACACACAAGTGCAGTAGGGACTCCACAGATATTTTCTATACAGAGCCGGGAGATGAATATGATCACTGTGATCAAATGTTCTTACAATGTTTCCTTGTCTTCTGATCTGAGCTCTCTTCTATGAAGTAACAATGTCATGGCGGAGATTCTGGAGGATCTTTATTGGAAAGTAGTGACGGCTTATTCATTGCTGCCACCTTGTGGTCAGTCCGGGTACAACACCTCGGTGTACAATCAACATGAGGATAAGGTGCCTTGCCGGGGGCGGGGTGGCTATTCCAACTCCCGGAAGACAACTGTATATCGCCTTTAATGGCTTAATGATTGGGTCTATATAACAGTCTCTGATTTAAGCCTCCACTAGGTGCTGTCATGATAGCCATTTACAATGAGCTTTTAAACAGTCTGCTAAAATCAGATTTCGATAAGCTTCCTGTCCTTGTTTAACCCCTTCATGACTGACGCCTTTTTTCCCCCCATTTTTTGCACCCATGTTTTATTCCACATTTTAGGCCTGAAAATTACTTAAAACCCCCAAACATGATATATTTTCTGAATGCCAAGACCCAATAGAATAAAATGGTGGTAGTTGCAAATTTTTATGTTGCGCAATATTAGCGCACCTCCTTATTAAACCCCAAAATTTAGTGACCAATAATGTGGGTCCTGAGGCTACATAGGTTGAGAACCACTGCTCTAGAGGAACTTGAAACCGTGAACACTAACCTTAAAGTGTACGTGGACCCTAAAAAGGAACTTCCCTTATTGGCTACCATTCGGTCTGTTCAATATATATATATTGGCATGTGCGATTTCGTTTCGTTCCGATTCGAAATTCGGATGATCCTTTTGCTTAGTATACTAAGGTTTGCTCATTAAAGGAGAACTATGGGGTTAAGTCTTTTCCCCATAGTTCTCCTTAGGGTAACGGGAGGACACAAACTAGGCTCAGTATACTCCCGTCACCCTAGGCTCAGTATACCGCAAGTCAGCACTGGCGGATCGGAGCGCGATCGTACGAGAATCGAGCAGTGTGAACGGAGACGTGCGACCGTTTCTACTGTACGGTATGTGGCTTCTACTTTTCCCCACTCTCTTGGTTGGACTCCCCAATTACACCTGGAGGGTGCGGACCATCGGCAACGAGAGCAAGCTGTATGAAGGAGAGGAAACAGAGGCTGAAAATAGGAGCTCCGTGGATCCGTCGACGGAAGATAAAGTAACAGATACTTGGTTATTTTCAACGTACCATCATTCATTTTCGCAGTTTGATTCCAAGAACTTGATTCCTCCCATAAGCACACTCCGAACTGAGACATTGTATAAATAGGACAAACTGACCTCGGGAAATTGTATGCCTAAAACAATCCCACTCTATCAGGGTGGATAGATAGCGGTCTTTTCATTTGGCCGTTATATATATATTTTTTGTTGGACTCTGCCGTTCATCTAATAATTTCTTCCTCTGTTATATAACCTTGTTATATTTATATCGTTTATAGTGATTCACATAATTATCACATATAGTTACACGGGTGACATTCAGATTATATATGTGCTGTTTTCACTAATACCATCATGTAGTAGAGATCAAATAATTATAAGATGAGATAAGGTTTATTAATTGGTATTATTCACTTGCATGTTTTATTTAATATATATTTAATTCTTTATTTCACTCTATGATATAAATCACTTATGTGTTTAAAAGATGACATTATCACAATGAAAGATTGAAACAAAATCGCACGTAAGAGATTTCAACCAAGCTCAACATACTCGTTCACATCTGATCACACTGATACACATTGTTGCAGCTGGTACTTTAATTAAATTTTATTCACCTTCCTAGCGCAGTCAATTTTGGATAAAAAGGTAAGAGATCTCAGACCCCACTATAGAGAGTCTATGGCGGGCTCTGCAGGGTCACTCTCCGCTGGGGCTCTGCAAGTGGCATGACTAGCAATCACGGGGCCCTTGTAGTGCCCCCTTCAGCTGCCACGGGGTGAACCAAGAACCTCGAACCACCCACGGAAACTGTGACTGTGAACTTCTGATATCGGCTCCATTGTTGTCTTCAAGTGAATTTGTTTTAATGCTGGTTAAATCACTTACAGTGGATGCTGATCCTTCATGTTGCTGCAGAATCAGAAGGTCCCCCTGAGTACTGGCCCCGATACCCTGTTTTAAGGTGGTTCCTTTCCCCTGCAGGGTCCTATGGAGCCACCCTTGTGTGTGCTAGTAAGCCGTGTCTCCCTACAAACGCACAGCCATTCCTTTGCTCCTTAGGTAGTAGATGGACGGCTGCCGGAAGCTGCTCTGTCCCTTGTGATCTTGTACTGGACAGGAAGTTCTGGGAAGCCGAGCTGGGAGAGTTGGAGCTATTTGGAAAACATGATGACTGTAAGTGCGTTGGGTAAAGAAATACTTTGGTGGGCGATCGATATTTGTGTCATCTGAGTTCGGTATTGAAAAAAAAAAATATTTGAGTTTAAATTGGAACTCCAGGATTTTGAAAAGCCAACCCTTGCTATGGGGCTACCCCGCACTGCAAGGGAACAGCGGCGTAACTAGAAATCACAGGGCCCCATAGCAACATTTTGTATGGGGCCCTGTGATTTCTAGTTACGCCCACCTGATACCCCAAACAGCCCACCTGAGAGTGACGCCCACCATAGACTCTCTATGGTGGGCTCTGCAGGGTCTCAGATGACCTGTCAGCCCCGATCCTCTGTCAGTTTCCTTCTCCTCCACGGTCCCTGTCGGGCCCCTCCTCCTCCATCACGGGTCCCCGCCTCCTCCATCGCTGGTGACGACGGGCCCAGCCACCTCCTCCGAAGCTGCTGGTTGTTACCGACTCAGCAGCGGAGGAACGCGCCTCTGCACAAATTAGTGACAGGTTGTCAGTGACAGCCAGCAGCCTGAGATGCCATAGCGACCCACATGGCATCAGGGGGATGTCCTAGCTGGGCCCCCCTGTGCCCCATATTGGCCGCCTGGGTCGCTATGGCGATTGTTACGCCACTGCAAGGGAAAATAATGATATACTCACCCGATCCTCGGTTCCCCCCTTGAAATCTCCAGTGGCGTTCCCAGCCTTGCCCAGTTCACTTCTGTAAACTTCTGAATAATTCCCTCCTATGTTAAAGAGATGAGGAAAGGGGGCGGGGCTCTGTAGCCCTAAAACACTTCCCGTCCTAGGGTGACAACGCTGCTCCTCCATAGCTATAGTGCAGTGAGTAAGCGTGGTCACCTTAGAACAGGAAGCGTGTTGATGGCAGGATCACCGGGTGATTGGGTTCTTGGGTTTAGATACACTTTAACAACATCGCGTGTCTCGTCTTCCGGATTTAATAAAGTCTCTTTATTCGGAATATGAATTCAAGTCTGTTCTGTCATGTTTAGTAGTCTCTGATCTTTCACTAACACATTTCCTATATTCCGAACACACATATGTCCTCTCCCTGTACGATCTTTGAACGTGGCGGATAAGAGACGACTTCCGAGAAAAACAGTCGCCGCATTCCGAACAGGAAAATGGCTTCTCGGCTGTGTGTGTCTTCTGGTGTGCGGTGAGAGTGGCCCGCTGGGAAAAGCACTTCCCGCACTCCAGGCAGGAATAGGGCTTCTCCCCCGTGTGAGTCATCTGGTGAGAGATGAGAGTAGTCCTCTGGGTAAAACACTTGCCACATTCGGAGCAGGGGTACGGCTTTTCAGACGTGTGAGTCCTCTGGTGAGAGATGAGGCTTCCCCTCTGGGAGAAACACTTCCCGCACACAGAACACGGATATGGCTTCTCCGCCGTGTGGGTCCTCTCGTGCCTGATAAGAACCGACTTCCAAGAAAAGCATTTCCCGCATTCGGAACACGAATACGGCTTCACCCCTGTGTGAGTCCTCTGATGCGAGATGAGATAACGGGTTTCGGTGAAACGCTTCCCGCATTCGGAACACGAGAAGGGCTTCTCGCCCGTGTGGGATGTCTGGTGTCTGATGAGCTGCTCCTTCCGAGAAAAGCATTTCCCGCACTCGGGGCATGAAAACGGCTTCTCCCCCATGTGAGCCTTCTGATGTGAAAGAAGGTTTCCCCTCTGGGTAAAACACTTGCCGCAATCGGGGCAAGGAAACGGCTTCTCGGCCGTGTGAGTTCTCTCGTGACAAGCCAGATGCGATTTTCTGGCAAAGCCTTTTCCACACTCTGAACACCAGTATTGCTTCTCTCCTGTGTGGGTTTCGAGGTGTGAGGTGAGGTTCTCTGTCTGCGTAAAGTATTCACCGCACTCGGAACATGGGAACGGGTCACCACCTCTACCGGCTGGGTGATGGGTGACGGGAGGAAAACGTGTAGAGGGTTTGGATGAGGGATCTGCACTGTGAGGAAGAACTGGTGTCATGGAACACTCCGCCATATCACCATTTTCTACGTCTCTATTTGACATGGCAGGACTCTTCTCCAAACCGCACCTTCTGTACCGTCCATCTAGGGGAGATAAGAAAGCGGGAGGAAATGGGGGATGGATTAGGCAGTGGAATACAAAGATAGTGTTACATTGAAAACTACAAGTCCCTCTGCCACGCTGGCTGATGGGGCTTGTAGTTTTCTCCATTTACATATCCTGTCAAAGGATCAGGGAATGGATGACGCGGCTGTGCGTGGCTCCGATCAAATTGAAATGTATACAGCTGACTTTGGGGAGAAGGACCCCACGATTCAGGTAAAGGGGAGGGGGGTTGTGATCGGACTATGTATCATGATACACCCTGAACATGGGTGTAACATAAAACGTGGTCAGAAAGGTAAACGAAGGTTATTCGCGAAGGATCCAGGCGTAGCTTCGGCTGATCCTTCGGCTCTCTTCGGCCACCGGAGACCTTCGGTTCAGTCGAACGGAAGGGCTGCTGTACGAGCTATTCACTATAGCGCAGTGGTGGCGAACCTTGGCACTCCAGCTGTGCCAAAATGACATATCCCAAACAAAGGCCGGCCGTAAGCCTTGCAAATGGCAGCTGGGTGGAGCCAGCCGTGATCTCAAAGACTGGCTCCGCCCAGATGACCTGGGGACGCTGATCTGTCATTAAACAATAACAACTGTCCAGATGTTGTTCATTGGCCGGGACCTGCTAGAAGACTCTAGCAGGTGCCGGCCAATAGGAAACTGCTAGCTCTGCCCAATTGTTTTTTCTTCTTTTTCTTTTTTAATATATGGTTATTTCTTTTTTTACTTTTACTATTTGTTTACATTTTAGAAATGTTTTTTCAACCTTTTTTCTTTATATCCCTAATATTTCCCCGAACCCCTAAAAGTAAAAAAAATAAAAATATTTAATAAAAAATAAATAAAACCTAAAATATAGAAAAAAAATTAAAAGTTTATTAGAAAAATAAATAAATATAAACGATTTGAAAAAGTTCAAGTAAAAAACATTTTCGGTTTTCGGGGCGTGTGTGTAAATTTCACCTTGAGCCACTGAGCTCTGTAAACAGGAAACATTTTTAGTACGAAGGAAAACACATTGAAACCAGTCGCAGTGCTCCACCTGCTGGCGGCATAGAAAAGCACAGAACATTCATACGCAATATTCAAAGGAATCCGATTATAAATGAGGTATTAAAAGGACAAATCACTACGAGTTCCACTTCTTCTGTACTCACCTGTGCCGATCTCGACAGGAACTTCCTCCTCCTTACACGGCTCATCACCTTTCACAGACGGGTCTACAGCCACCACTTTGGTAATAGCCAAGCTGTCACCCTGAGTAACACAAAACCATATAGATAGTAAAGCTGAAAGCCAAATACACAGATACATCACGTACATGGACAATGGTTACCTGCCAAGGATTTGTATTTCTGTCCATCCAGTTCCAAGGATTACACAGCACATCTGTGACTGGCTGGGCGGAAGGACACCTGATGCAACAGACTGGTGGTCTTATCACTCTGTTATCTCCTTCTATCAGCGTGTCCCTTGTCAGCACATGAGCACATGTACTGATTGGCTAGTTCTGCTTCTCTCCCATTCTGAGCTCTGCTGTACAGTTGCTAGAGGCTGATACCAAGTTAAATTCGGGTACTTAGGCCCTTGCCGCATTAGCACAGCAGGAGGGCCATTACACTGAGCTGCCACATGCCTGCGTCCATGGGGATCTGCTGTTCTGCTTCCAGTGCACTGGCCAAGTAATACTCAAGCGTATTCCTATATATATAAATTATATATATATATATATAGGAAGTTCCACTCTAAGTGCACTGTAAGTCGCTTTTCTTTCTTCCTTACACTGTGCGTCACCCTGACCTCTGCGCTGTGCGTCACGCTGACCTCTGCGCTCTGTGTCACCCTGACTTCTGCACTGTGTGTTACATTACTGACCTCTGTACTCTAAACAGACCCCTGATATTTTCCTTTTAAAATGGAAAAAGAGACAGAACATAGAGTCCCCAATGTCATTTTCTGCAGCCCCTGTTATAAATCCTCTATGAGTGTTCCGGTTCATTCATAACTTGTGGACAGAGTGTGTTTACTATAACTACAATTATGAATGAACAGGAAGTGATGTAGAGCACTTCCTATTCATTCATAATTGAGGATATAGTAAACACACTCTGTCCTCAATTATGTACAAACACTCAGCGATCACTGACCACTGACTGCTTGTACCGCTCTCCATCCTGACAGCTGTCACAGGAGGCTGAGCGAGCGGTGCGGGGAGGAGAGCTCTGACAGCTGACTTCTCCCCTGCACCGTCGGCCGGTGTTCTATCGAGATGTCCAACTTGTCGAGATTTCAAACTCCCGTCAGTGGCCAACCAAGAGCAGGATCACGTTCTCTAATTTGCGGTAGTGCGCCTGCGCGGGCACTCAATGGCACAAGCACTAACGCCAGTTGGAGAACTCGATGAGGATTGCAAGGCCGCACAGGCGTACTGACGGCAAATGGGAAAGTCAAACGAGGCTTGTAAAGATGCCACGGCTAGGGCATGTGCACTAGCGCCATCTCGTCGAAGTCTCCAACGGATGTGGCGTCACGAGTTGGAGATCTCGACGAGCTGGCCATTTCGACAGAACGTCGGCCTCCTGTGACAACGCTGGCTGTTTCCACCCCCACACAACCGCTCTCCCGATCTGTGACAGGAGGCTGAGCGGTGTGGGAGGAGAGACGCCGGCCGTTCACAGCGCTCTCCTCCCGCAGCGCTCGGCCTCCTGTGACAGTTTCTCTCCTCCCGGCTGAGACACAGAGCACCACCCAGCGGGTAGAAGAGAAAGAACAGATGAACCGCTATTTCGGCAGAAAAATTGCATTATCGGCATTTTGCCAAAAGTGCCATTTTCGGCGGCATATATATCGGTGCATCCCTACTATGAACCCCTTTACCAATATATACAGAGTTTGCTCTAGGTAGGAGTCCAGTTCATATAACCCCCATCTGTACAAATTCCACCCCAATGTATTATTTAACAATATTCTCCATCTACCTGATCATCCTGAGGGACCTTGTGATCCTCCTCTGCAGAATCCTGGGAATACAGAGGACGGGCCTGAGGGATCTCCTGATGTTCTTCCATGGAATCCCGGGAATACAGAGGACGGGCCTGAGGGATCTCCTGACGTTCTTCCATGGAGTCCCGGGAATACAGAGGACGGGCCTGAGGGATCTCCTGACGTTCTTCCATGGAATCCTGGGAATACAGAGGACGGGCCTGAGGGATCTCCTGATGTTCCTCCATGGAATCCCGGGAATACAGAGGATGGGGACATCTCACTGGGGTATTTCTGTTCCTGGATCTATCTGTAGGAGACATAATTATAGTCACATGAGTGAACCGTGAATGAGTGATGAGTGAACCAATCTACATTTCAATAGGACCACATTGTACGAAAAGGCATTAAAGCCAAAGAGCTGAATTCAAATATGGGATGGGATTCACCTGCCAAAGGCTTTGAATGTCTGTCCCTACAGTCCTGAGATTTGCCCAGGCCTGCTAGACACCATAGCCAGGTTAGTGACTGCAGTGTGATCACTTCCCTGCCCCTGGCCCGACAATGAAGGGACAGCAACAGACTGAGGAGAGCTTCGTTCTGCTCTCTCCCCCAGTCAGCATGTTCCTTGTCATCTCATGGCTAGGCAGCCCACCTGATTGGCTGCTAGTGCTGCCTCTCAGTCAAAGCTCTGCTATCCAGGGCCTGAAAGAGTCCGATACCAAATCCAATAGCGGTCCACATTTAAAGAGGAACTTCAGGCAATCCGCGTAAATTCATAGGTAATATAAACGCAGGGGAGATGGTATACCTACCACAGGAGCTGTGACTTTGGCTAGCCACTCTTGTGATACACACTGCTCTGCTAGTCAGGGACATCATTCTGCTTCTTCCCGGGTGAGCTTCCTGTTGCAGGATGTCGAATCGCCGAACAATGAAGAAGCGGTAATTGGGGTTTGATATAGGGCGCTGAATTGGTGAGACGGGAAAGCGCAATGCCGCACAGAACTGGAAAATGTGTGTCAATCACAAGACTAACTGTACAGAGGTGATCGCTGACTATATATTGACTTTGGGTCACAGGAGGACATTAGTAAATATTCTTCTGTGACCCAAAAAAAGAACTAAAGCCAAAAAATAAAATGTTACTTCTCTTTTAAATGACAGAAGGGGTTCTCTAATGTAAGAGCAGTGTAACTGTGGACCCCCCCCGCCCCCAGGTAGGGGTGTCAGCTGAGAAAAATCCAAGATCTCCTTAGTGAATCTAATATCCAGAGGTACCGGAATTCCAAACGACTCCAAATAAAACGCACATAGAGGTTGAACTTGATGGACCAGTGTCCATCATGGGCTTTCAGATTGAGGGCCCCGTCACGCCATCAAGAGTGCGTTCCGCCTCTGGAACGCACTGAACCGCAACCCGGCCGGGTCTCACTTTGTTTTGGGGCAGGACGGTGCATTGAACTCAATGGCACCGCAGCCACACAACCCACCTGTGGTGCCATCGCCGGCACCCAAACGCGTGGCACATCAGTGCCTGTGGTCCAGTCCAGTGGGATCTGCAAAAAAAGGCTGCAAACACTATTTTTTATGCAGATCGCACTCGACCGGAACGCAGGCACTAGTGTGGCATGCGTTCGGGTGCCGGCGATGGCACCGCGGGTGGTAGGCATGGCTGCACCCCTCCCGCCCCAAAACAAAGTGAGCCGGCCGGGTTGTGTTCCAAAGGCCGAACGCACTCTTGATGGTGTGACAGGGCCCGTAGTCCAGTGTATTTGCATGCATGTGTGATGTGTTTACATGTGTGTTGGTGTACTCCAGTCCAGACAAAAATAGTGCATGCAGTGGAACGGACTGAAGTGGTGTGACAGAGCCCAGAAATACCATAGGACTACATTGGGGTGCCTTTCAGGTGCAGACTAAAACTATTCTGGTCCGGACATGGTGTGAACCTACCCGCAGTTCCAGTGCATTCCAGACCAGACATAATGAGACACGCAGTATTTTTCTGGTCTGGAGCGGTCTGCACTGGTGTGAACAGAGGCCAGAAATAGCATAGGGATACATTAGGATGCATTTTAGGTCTGCAAACAATCTGGTCTGGAGATGATCTGGATGTGGTGTGACTGGGCCCTAAGCCTTCTCAACCATGTAAGGTAGTAATTAACTCCATGTTCTGCCCTTAGGATGCTACAGATTCCTGCATGTCCTGATCTGCTGTTGCTTTCTGAATAGCGACAGGTGGCCTTACTCTTTAATATTCGGGATGCACCGATACCGGTTTCTCAGTATCGGGTACGAGTACCGATATTTTTTATCTGGTACTCGCCGATACTGAATACCGATACCGGAAGTCCCATTAAGGAAGCCGGGCGTTGTGTAATGACTTGCCACACGGCTTCCCGATTAGCAGGGAAGCCATCACCAGGTGACGAGGAAGCATGGAGCTGGCTTTCTGGCCAATCAGGAAGCCGGGGGGGGGCGGGGCGGGTAATGACTCGCCCCCTGACATCCTGACTGGCCAGCTTCTCGATTAATCAGGAAGCCAGGCAACGAGTCATTAAACGGCGCCCGACTTCCTGATTGGCCGGGAAGCCAGCTTCATGCTCCCTCGTCACTAGGCGATGAGGGAGCATGAAGCTAGCTATCTGGCCACTTCAGAAGCCGGGGGGCAGGTAAGGACGCGCCGTCCGGTTTCCTCATTGACCATCTTCCCAACCAATCAGGAAGCCAGGCAGTGAGTCATTACACGCTGCCCGGCTTCCTGAATGGCCGGAAAGCCGGCTCTATGCCCCCTTGTCACCAAGTGACGAAGGAGCATGGAGCCGGCTACCCGGCCAATCAGGAAGCCGGGCAGCGTGTAGTGACTCGCTGCCCAGCTTCCTGATACCGGAAGCTTGGGTATCGGGCTAGGTATCAAAGCATTTGGGCGAAAATGAGTACTGGCCCAAATACTCGGTATTGGCATCGGTGCATCCCTATTTAATAACATACTATGTATTATCACAAGGGTGGGCAACTCTGCCCCGCCAGCTGTTGTGGAACTACAAGTCCCATGAGTCATTGTAAGACTGGCAGTTGCAGGCATGACTCCCAAAGGCATAATGGGACTTGTAGTTTAGACACCTATGGGGGTGTAATGCGCAGTTGCAGCCCGGACATAGAAGACTGGCAGTGCTGGATGGAACTGAGACCATCAGCCTGAGTTAAGTATGGATCTGTGGAGGGGGCAAGTGTGTTAGGTTGGGTATGAAGAGAATAAAAATGACCCATGCCCTTTGTTTGGGACACTTATCCTTCAAACAGAAAATGTATAAATATATATTGTATTTAGTACTTATTCCTCACCTCTGTTGTTCTCCGGAGGAACTTCCTCCTCTTTAATCCTCACATGTTCTTCTTCCTCCTCCTGAGCTTCGATGTCCCTCTGAGTGTCTCCGGGGTCTATGAATAAAGATGAGAGTGAAGCCCCCTGTACTGAGATGTATGAGAGACCCCAGAGAGTGTGTGTTGGGGGGGAGACTGGTCACGTCTCTTGGCTGGTAACACACAATGACATAATGTGAGGAGGAGAGTCAGAGTCTAATAGAGCCTGATGGCTCCTGACTCCCCCACTGGGCACATACCGTCCCCCCATTACTCTACTGACAGAGGAGTTTCCGGGGTCTGTGAATAAAGATGAGAGTGAAGCTCCCTGTAGTGAGATGTATGAGAGACCCCAGAGAGTGTGTGTTGGGGGGGAGACTGGTCACGTCTCTTGGCTGGTAACACACAATGACATAATGTGAGGAGGAGAGTCAGAGTCTAATAGAGCCTGATGGCTCCTGACTCCCCCACTGGGCACATACCGTCCCCCCATTACTCTACTGACAGAGGAGTTTCCGGGGTCTGTGAATAAAGATGAGAGTGAAGCTCCCTGTAGTGAGATGTATGAGAGACCCCAGAGAGTGTGTGTTGGGGGGGAGACTGGTCACGTCTCTTGGCTGGTAACACACAATGACATGATGTGAGGAGGAGAGTCGGAGTCTAATAGAGGCTGATGGCTCCTGACTCCCCCCACTAAACACATTCCGTCCCCCCATTATTGTCTACTGACAGAGGAGTTTCCGAGGTCTGTGAATAAAGATGAGAGTGAAGCCGCCTGTACTAAAATGTATGAGAGACCCCAGAGAGTGTGTGTGGGGGAGACTGGTCACGTCTCTTGGCTGGTAACACACAATGACATGATGTGAGGAGGAGAGTCGGAGTCTAATAGAGCCTGATGGCTCCTGACTCCCCCACTGGGCACCTACCGTCCCCCCATTACTCTACTGACAGAGGAGTTTCCGAGGTCTGTGAATAAAGATGAGAGTGAAGCCGCCTGTACTAAAATGTATGAGAGACCCCAGAGAGTGTGTGTGGGGGAGACTGGTCACGTCTCTTGGCTGGTAACACACAATGACATGATGTGAGGAGGAGAGTCGGAGTCTAATAGAGGCTGATGGCTCCTGACTCCCCCCACTAAACATATTCCGTCCCCCCATTACTGTCTACTGGGTAGCACCAATGGGCGAGTACTTCATATGCCCCATACATGGTCTCTGGATTGAGGATTCCACTTTCAATGCTACAGGAGACTATCAAGCAGTAGCTCCACTCATGCAATACAAGTAGCCATGCTTCCTTGTAGGTGCCGGGCTAATATTGGAGGAAGGAATAAAAAAAGCTATTTGTGGGGCGCTGCCACTGTGCTCCTTGAAAATCAACTAGGTAAGTGGTCTTTTGGAGCACTCACCTAGACCATGGTCCAGCACACCAAGCCAAACGTTGCCTTATGGCGAGTCTGGCTACAACCATCCGGCCAGTTCACCTAAATTTCTGACTTGTGCAGTAATTTGTTCCTCTCTGCTACGGAACAATTGAATCATTCTCATCTGCTTCTTGTATCCTCCATGATGACGCCATGCTGGAGGCGGGCATGGACGCAGCACTACTCTCATTGACATGATGGGTCCTCTTCTCTTCAGATCTTCTCTGAACCTCAAATGGTGCTGATGTGATCAGGTCATCTCTGCTCTCTGAGTGCGGGGCGCCATGGTGGTGGCTCCAGGATGCCCTGAACTCACAGCATGTCCTCAGTCTTCCAGGTTGAATGATGTTGGACGTCATTCAACCACAAAGAGCGAGGTGACGAGTATTACAGCCAGAGCTGCTTTTTCTTTTTAATAAACCGTTTCTTTTTATTGAGCCCAGAGTTACAATCTCTATAGTTCCTCCATTACAAACTACATACGTTTCTTCTTAGAGTTTCCATTAACCCCTTAAGGACCAAGGCCTTTTTTTTTTTCCTTTTCTGTTTTTTGTACCCATGTTAAAATCCACATTTTAGGCCTGAAAATGACTTCAAACCCCCAAAACATATATTCTCTGAAAGCCAAGAACCTGTAGAATAAAATGTTGGCTGTTGCTAATTTTTTATGTTGCACGATATTAGCGCAACTTATTATCAAACCCAAACATTATGTGAAAGATGCACTTAAGTTAAATTTAGTGCCCCAAATCACCAACAAATATCAGTTTTTTTGAATAAAATATAAAAGTTGAGGTTACGACGAGTAAATAGATACCCAACATGCCCAGGTTAAAAACTGTGTGCGTCCCTGAAATGGCGACAACATTCAGTACCCCAAAAAGTCCATAGATGACGATTTAAAAGCCACCACAGGTCATCACTTTAGAGATACACATAAATATTGACCCTAGAATTATTGCTCTCACTCTGGCATGCACGGTGATACCCAACATGGGTAGAGCCATCATCGCTTTCGTACGTAGGCGCGCCCGACGCCTGTTTACATTATGACGCGCATGCTCGCGGGGGCAGGGGACGTAAAACATGTTTAAACATTATTTTTACATTTATTTCACTTGATATTATTTTTTATGTTTTTTTACTTTAATTGCTATCACATAGCTTACAAGCCCCCCATGTGATAGCATATTGGTGGTGACAGGTCCTCTTTAAGGTGATACTGGGGGTCCAAAAGACCCCCAGTGTCACCTTTACACTAGAAATAGGCTATTAACATGCAGATCGCAGGAGCCCAGCACTGACAGCTATGGGACCAGAAGTGATCTGCATCGCTCCCGGTCCCATAGTGTGGGGATGAGATTGGTGAACGGACGTTCGCCACTCTCCTCCCCAGCTTCAGGCCGGCACCCGAGATGCCAGTCCTGGGCCTGCAGGAGGGGCAGCTAAGCCTCGGAAACACAACGGGGGTTTCAGGCGGGGCGGGCAGTTTACCAGCCCGTGGAAGCGATCTGGTGACAGCTGAGTCGCCAGAATCGCTTCTATTGTAAAGCCGACAATTGGCTTTACAAATGTAAACAGAGTCTGTTTGAATGGCCCCCTGCCAGCGATGTGCTGTGTACATCACTGGTCACAAAAGGGTTAAAGTCTCTTCTTACCCAGAGATGGACCCTCCTCCACCGTGCCGTCCTCGTGATGATCCATCGGAGCCTACACTTGTACGATCGCCTGGAAAATAAAATTGCAATAAATAACGCGCCAAAATCACACCAAGGAGAAGGAGCAGTGAGCGGGAAAAGGAAGAGAAGTGGGTGGGAGAAGGAAGAGCAGTGTGCGTGGGAGGAGAAGGAGAAGTGGGTGGGAAGAGGAAGCACAGTGGGCGGGAAAAGGAGAAGCAGTGGGTGGGAGGAGAAGGAGCAGTGGGCGGGGAAAGGAAGAGCAGTGGGCGGGAGAAGGAAGAGCAGTGGGTGGGAAGAGAAGGAGCAGCAGGCAGGAAAAGGAAGAGAAGTGGGTGGGAGAAGGAAGAGCAGTGTGCGTGGGAGGAGAAGGAGAAGTGGGTGGGAAGAGGAAGCTCAGTGGGCGGGAAAAGGAGAAGCAGTGGGTGGGAGGAGAAGGAGCAGTGGGTGGGGAAAGGAAGAGCAGTGGGGGGGGAAAGGAAGAGCAGTGGGTGGGAGGAGAAGGAGCAGTGGGTGGGGAAAGGAAGAGCAGTGGGGGGGGAAAGGAAGAGCAGTGGGTGGGAGGAGAAGGAGCAGTGGGTGGGGAAAGGAAGAGCAGTGGGGGGGGAAAGGAAGAGCAGTGGGTGGGAGGAGAAGGAGCAGTGGGTGGGGAAAGGAAGAGCAGTGGGGGGGGAAAGGAAGAGCAGTGGGTGGGAGGAGAAGGAGCAGTGGGTGGGGAAAGGAAGAGCAGTGGGGGGGGAAAGGAAGAGCAGTGGGTGGGAGGAGAAGGAGCAGTGGGTGGGGAAAGGAAGAGCAGTGGGGGGGGAAAGGAAGAGCAGTGGGTGGGAGGAGAAGGAGCAGTGGGTGGGGAAAGGAAGAGCAGTGGGGGGGGAAAGGAAGAGCAGTGGGTGGGAGGAGAAGGAGCAGTGGGTGGGGAAAGGAAGAGCAGTGGGGGGGGAAAGGAAGAGCAGTGGGTGGGAGGAGAAGGAGCAGTGGGTGGGGAAAGGAAGAGCAGTGGGGGGGGAAAGGAAGAGCAGTGGGTGGGAGGAGAAGGAGCAGTGGGTGGGGAAAGGAAGAGCAGTGGGGGGGGAAAGGAAGAGCAGTGGGTGGGAGGAGAAGGAGCAGTGGGTGGGGAAAGGAAGAGCAGTGGGGGGGGAAAGGAAGAGCAGTGGGTGGGAGGAGAAGGAGCAGTGGGTGGGGAAAGGAAGAGCAGTGGGGGGGGAAAGGAAGAGCAGTGGGTGGGAGGAGAAGGAGCAGTGGGTGGGGAAAGGAAGAGCAGTGGGGGGGGAAAGGAAGAGCAGTGGGTGGGAGGAGAAGGAGCAGTGGGTGGGGAAAGGAAGAGCAGTGGGGGGGGAAAGGAAGAGCAGTGGGTGGGAGGAGAAGTGGGTGGGAAGAGGAAGCACAGTGGGCGGGAAAAGGAGAAGCAGTGGGTGGGAGGAGAAGGAACAGTGGGTGGGGAAAGGAAGAGCAGTGGGTGGGGAAAGGAAGAGCAGTGGGTGGGAGGAGAAGTGGGTGGGAAGAGGAAGCGCAGTGGGCGGAGAGGAAGAGCAGTGGGTGGGAGAGGGAAGAGCAGTGTGTATGGGAGGAGAAGTGGGCGGGAAAAGGAGAAGCAGTGGGTGGGAGGAGAAGGAGCAGTGGGTGGGGAAAGGAAGAGCAGTGGGTGGGAGGAGGAGCAGTGTGTATGGGAGGAGAAGTGGGTGGGAAGAGGAAGAGCAGTGGGTGGGAAAAGGAGAAGAAGTGGGTGGGAGGTGAAGGAGCAGTGGGCGGGGAAAGGAAGAGCAGTGGGTGGGAGGAGAAGGAGCAGTGGGGGGGGAAAGAAAGAGAAGAGAAGGAGCAGTGGGCGGGAAAAGGAGAAGCAGTGGGTGGGAGGAGAAGGAGCAGTGGGTGGGGAAAGGAAAGGAAGAGCAGTGGGTGGGAGAAGGAGGAGCAGTAGGCGGTAAAAGGAAGAACAGTGTGCGGGAAAATGAAGAGCAGTGGGCCCAGGGTAAAGAAGGAGGACGGAGAGGCACCCAGAGCAGCCATGACAGCAGAGAGATAAGTGTGTGTTTGTTAGTATACATGTGTGCAGTCAGAGTGTGTGCACCATTCATAAATGACCCCATTGTATTTCCCCAGAATGTCCCGGTATCTCCCCCATCACCAGGAGCTCCCCCATGTTCCCCTATGTCAGTCTTACCTATTCTGGATTATCAGAAGCCTTCTTTAGTACCGGCATTTCCCTCGCCAGTAGAGATCAGACGCCAAGCGTCGGTCTTGCCAAATCTCCACCCGGCACCTCTCATCATTTTTGGATTCTAAATAAATAATGAAACAGATTTATATTTACATACAGCAGCAGAAGAAATCCTGTTGTCATAGCGATCCGACCAAAATCCGCTGACCATACACGGTTCAATCTGACGGTACAGCTTCCTTTATATCTATGTAGAAGAACAACTGCCTTCCTGACTGGAAATGTAAGTGATGGTCCCGGGATAAGCAGATATCATCCAAAACCAAGAGGCATGTGTATTCTTCCTGGAATCTCCGTGACCTTTGTGTATTTCTTCCAGATCTGTGCAGAAATCCAGTGCGAGACTTGGAGCTTCCTGTAATAAAGACTGCTCACTGCTGGTCTCTCTCTTTGTGCAGGGTGACCGGTCTTGTCTCCGCCCCCTCCTACCCCTCCTATAATAAAGACCGCTCACTGCTGCTCTCTCTCTCTTGTGTAGGGTAACTGGTCTACAGCATTGTTGCCTTCCTTTAGTGCATTACCTACAGCCTGTGATGCTCCTGCAGCTACGGAGACCATCCAGCTGTTGTGGAACTACAAGTCCCATGAGGCATTGCAAGACTGACAGTTACAGGCATGACTCGCAGAGGCATGTTGGGATTTGTAGTTAAACTACAGTTGGAAGGCCGGAGATGCCTAACCTTGCCATTATACACCTTCTGTTAGCTAACTGTGTAACCTCGGCACCCTCGATAGGTTAACTGAGTAGTCCGTGTCGCATTATAACACTGCAATGGAACGCTTCACAAAAGACCGAGGATACAGGTCACAAAGATAAAATATATGCTTCAGGTTTGGGGGACCATACACACCCCGAAAGAAAAGAATGACCCTACCTTACCTTTACTTGTTTGATGATATCCCTTTGCAAAATCTTCTCAGGGACAGGTTCCCTTTAAATGTATCTTGGTCCACCCCAAAACAGTCTAAAAAAAAAGAGTGCTTAGACCCCTTCTCTCATAATGAGAATACATTATTATTACCTCATCCTCACTGGGTACACTCTCCAGCCTCACAATCCCACCAGGAGCATCTTCACATTTTGGACGCCTTCCTCGGACTACAACAAAATGGCCGCCGTCCTTTCGTCAATAACAGACAAACTATCAATTGTGTTATACGATATACTTCCTTGCAACTTTTTGATTGAAATTGACTGTTTCCGTAATTTCCGGTCTATGTGTTTCACTGATCCTTACTGTCTGGTGACGTGCACATGCGCAGAGTGATTTGACTGCCAGAGGTCAGATGCGCAGCCATTTTGTTGTAGCTCAACTGGGGAACATTTCTGTATAGTCTGCAGTGTGTGTCAGTAAGGCTGGAGAGTGTGTGCCCAGTGAGGAGGTAATAATGTCTTCTTATTATTAGCACTCTCTCACTCTCATCATGTGACCCTGACAAATCATCATCTTCCTGCAGGTCCCCCTGATCTATGATGTAGTTCACTGGGTGGATTTCTGTAACTGTTTATAAAATATGGGGTTTGCCCCAGCTGAGCTGCACATTGACTGAAGATCGGGTCCCTGGTGTGCTTGGATCACCTGACTAATATTCACCAGGTTTACCTCCAATCTGATACTTCCACGGCTGGCTGACTATGGAAGGACTCAGACAGCTGACAGCAACATAAACAACTGTCCAGTCCTTGTCAGCACAATTCTGCATTCAGCTCTGTGAGTCCTTCCATAGGCTCGCCTTCTTTAAGCCCCAAAACGCGTTGGCTGTATTTGTATTCTGGATGTCATCAGATGTTTGTTACATTTTTGGGGCTCTTATCACCTGATTTGGTGCTCACATTCGACCCGTTTTCTAGGACGCCTTCCACGTTTATCCTGTGCTGAGCCCTGATAGAGGAGGAGTGGTTTTGCCCCTGAAATGCGTTGGTTGTTTTTTTAAGACCAGTTTACATTTATAAATGATCTTGGTCTCTTTTATCCTTATTTGGTCCTTTATGTATAGTTTGAGCTACTGTCGCCAACGAGGGAAGCCTTGCTGTATGGGAGCCGCCCCGCCTGAGCTATTGAGCTCAGTTGAAGCTTTTCCTTCGTCTGGCTGCACCAAACTGTTTACCTTTCGGGCTCTCTGTCTTTTATCCAGTTTATTTCTTTTCTTTTACTCTGATTTTTTTGTTTTTGTTACAGATTGACCCTTACAAGCCAAAATATTTGCAGCATATGGATCCATAGACGTATTTAAGAAGGACACGAGGACGGACGCCATGATGGAGAATCCTTATCCCCAGAATTCCCTACAGGAAGATCACAACATCTCACAGCAGGTGTATATAAGGGCCATTTAACCCTTTCAATGTCAACAGCTAGTGTGTGCTGCCTTTCATCTGCCCATCACAGCCACAAGGCCTGGCTCCCAGAGACAGATGCATAATTGGATTTGTAGTTTCACCATAGCTGGAGGGCAAGAGTTTGCCCACCCCTGCTCTTTATTGTGTCTCCCCCCCATCTTAAATTGCAAGACCTTAGAAAAATGAACTCCAGCTTCCAGGGGCAAGAATGATGTCAATCCTCGCCTGGAATTCTGGGACAGCCGAGGATCAGCGCAGCGAACTCTCCTGAGATTTGGGATCGATAGCTTTGCCGGGATCCCAATGACCTCACCCTCACGTAGGCGAACAGGTTGCAAAGCCGCAGTCTAAGGTTTCTTTTTTTTTATTGGGGGGGTCCAGTGATTTCGGATGGGGAATGGGTGCCACAGTATAAGGCAGTTTTAAGATACCCCCCCAGGAGGTGTGTCCATGACAGCTTGGGTTCAGAGCAAGTGGGATGAATGTCGCTTGCTGTCAGTCAACCTGGAAGACTGCGGATGTCTAGTGGCAGAAAGAATGACTGCCGGGCAGCTTCCGTTTACGGGGGAATTACAAAAATAAAGATTACTTTTGCTGGGAAAAGATTTGTAACATATAAATCTGTTGTCCCGGCTTTAAAAGAATAGCATTTCCTGTTGAGAAGACCGATCACCCAAGCCAGCTAACTGGTGACAAGTCTCATCAGCGCCCCCTACCAGCTCTGTAGGTTTTACCTATAGCAAGTCGGGCACCCTGCAGACTCCTCCTCTTTACACCATCGGAAGCTGAGGATCGGTGTGTTGGGAGATGACATCACCTGGACTTCAGTGAGGGATTTCTATGGACAGAAGAGAGGTACAGGGGTGGGTTGACCATATTCAGAAAAAAAACATTAGACTTCCCAGGGATGGTTTAAATAATACGGGGTATCACATACCTGACTGGAGACTCAGCTGAGAAGGGGGCTGCCTGTGCACCTCTCCTCCCACACCTCTGGAAGTAAGGACAGGAGATGTAAGGACAGAGCGGAGCACAGGTGTCTGGCTGGTTCTTAAGGAGGCGCTGGAGTGCATTGGACCAGCTGGTGAATCAGCTGGACCGAGGTGACACCGGGACCTCTTGAAACCTGAGCAGGCAACGGGTATGAGGCCAAGGAAGCGCTGGCAGGATGTTGTTGCTCGGGATGCTGACGGAGCGATCCACCAAGTGGCAGACCAGGAGGCAAGTCAGGTTCAAGCCGAGGTCATACACAGGGAGCCGAATCTTCAGGTGCCGAATCACAGATCAGCAGCAGGGTCAGGAAACGTAAGCCAGGGTCATACACAGGAGATCAGAGATCAGAGGTACCAAATCAGGAGGAGGAGGCGGAGTCAATTGGTCAAAAGCTGGGTTCATACACAGGACGTCAGGATACAAGAACAGAGTACAGGGCACACAGGGACAAGCTGAAGACCACTCAGCAACTTGGTCATGGCTTCATGTCTGTTTAAATAGGATAGTGTGCACGCTAATGAGCGTCCACCTGTACACTAACAAGAGCGTTTCTGCGCGCTCACGTACCTGCGATATTGCGCATAAACGTTCCCGTATGCACGCGTTCACGTGCTAAAGCGCATTTTCCAAGAACTTTGGGAAATGGATTGCATACTTGTGTGCATGCACATTTTTGAGCAGGAGTCCATCTGCAGGTAAGTCTCTTACACGGGGAGATTATCCTTTGTGACCTATAAGGACGATGACCAGAGGAAAGAGATAAAGCATTTATTATATTTTTAACCTATTGGTATTTTGTATTTTCCAGAGTGGCAGCTGGATTCCGGTCAAAGCTAACGTGAAAGAGGAAACAGAAGAGCCGTATATGAGGGGTGATGTGCTGTGTAAAGAAGAGGAAATCCCTCCAGAGATCAGCACAGGTGAGGAATAAACACTAAATCCAGAAAAGAGTCCCAGATTCTCCTTGTTCAGTCACTACAACAATCTCTTCTTCTCCCCCCTCCTCTGTCAGTAGACAGTAATGGGGGGACGCAATGTGTTTAGTGGGGGGAGTCAGGAGCCATCAGCCTCTATTAGACTCCGGCTCTCCTCCTCACATCATGTCATTGTGTGTTACCAGCCAAGAGATGTGACCAGTCTCCCCCCACATACACTTCTGGGGTCTCTCATACATCTCAGTACAGGGGGCTTCACTCTCATTTCTATTCACAGATCCCAGGGACACTCAGAGAGACGTCAAAGCTGAGGAAGAAGAAGAAGAAGGACGTGTGAGGATCAAAGAGGAGGAAGTTCCTCTGGAGATCAACGCAGGTGAGGAATATACACATCAAAGCAGAATATATCAATATGGCTCTGTCAGGAGGGAGATGGGATGGAGCAGTCCTCACACTTATACATTATAATAATGGTGGTCCACCATTAGCTGTCCTTTGGTCAGAGTAACTAATCCTACTAAGGTGGCTTTGTTGCAGGCATCTCAACTAACATGTCAAAGCTCCTCAATCACACTTGTCTTGCCACGGTTGGACTATCCAGGTTACAGTGTTTGCCTTTTAGCTGAAATAGTTGGGCTTGCACAGACTGCTTTGCGCCAGTCTGTTTCCTTTTAAAAAACATTATAACATCACATTTGTGTCAATGTGTTTGTTTCATACAGAGGTGTCCAGGAACAGAAATACGCCAGAAGGATGTCCCCATCCTCTGTATTCCCGGGATTCCATACAAGAACATCATGAGATCCCTCAGGAACATCGGGAGGATCAGGTAGATGGGACTGAGTGTTTTCTCAAAATAATGCACAGAGGAGATTTGTAAAGAGAGAAGTATAGGGAGTTAAAGAGGAAATCTATCTGCAAATATCATACATACTGTATATATAATATACACTTACCGGCTACTTTATTGGGTACACCTTGCTAGTACTGGGTTGGACCCCCTTTTGCCTTCAGAACTGCTTTCATTCTTCGTGGCATAGATTCAACAAGGCGTTGGAAAAATTCCTCAGAGATTTTGGTCCATATTGACATGATAGCACCACAGGCCCAAAATGTGCTGAGAAAATATCCCCCACACCATTACACCACCACCACCACCAGCCTGAACCGTTATATACATACAATGCAAGATGGATCCATGCTTTCATGTTGTTTATGCCAAATTCTGACACGACCATCTGATTGTAGCAATTGGTGTTACCAAGCAATTGAACAGGCGTACCTAATAAAGTGGCCGGTGAGTGTATATCATCCATTATCAATCACAGAACCCTAGGGTTCCTCCAGAAGTTGCTAAGGATTCCTTCTGTAGTGAGCAGTGGCAAATTTGACCACCTGTCTGATGGCACCTGCATAGTTCCAACATTACTTGACAGTAATCTTTTTAGCTTTAAGAGTGACATTCTTCCCACTGGCCACCAAAGTAAGGAGCATTCTTCAAATTGACCCCAAATGTAAGGAACATACTTCAAACTGACCATCTGTGTAAGGGGTATTCTTCTTTCCTCTGACCATCAATATAAGAAGGCCCATCTCCAACTGACCACTAATGTCAGGGAGCCTTACCATGACCACCAGCATTGAGAGGGCCTTCCCCCACTGGCCACCATTGTAAGCGTAGGGTCTTTTCCACTGACATCCAATGTAAGGGAGCACGACTATGACCACCAACATTGAGAGGGCCTTCCCCACTGGCCACCAATTTCAGTGAGTACCTCTTCCACTGACCATCAATGTAAGGAGGCACTTCTCCATTGACCACCTATGTAAGGGTAGGTCCAACATTGAAAGGACACCAACAATTGTCAAATTATTCTATTAACTAGATAGGTATAAAATTGTATGATGGTTTAATTGCTTTCCAACTAATGTTATTGTTGACCTTTACTTTTGTATACGCACTAAAAAAACTTGAATAAAAAAAAAAAGAAAGGACACCAACATTGAGAGAGCTGTCATCATATGACATCAACATTGAGAGGGCCTTCCCCACTGGCCACCATTATAAGCGTAGGGCCTTTTCCACTGAAGTCCAATGTAAGGGAGCACTACCATGACCGCCAACATTGAGAGTGCCTTCCCCACTGGCCACCATTATATGCGTAGGGCCTTTTCCACTGAAGTCCAATGTAAGGGAGCACTACCATGACCGCCAACATTGAGAGTGCCTTCCCCACTGGCCACCATTATATGCGTAGGGCCTTTTCCACTGAAGTCCAATGTAAGGGAGCACTACCATGACCACCAACATTGAGAGGGCCTTCCTCACTGGCCATTAATTTAGGCAGGTGCTTATTCCATTGACTATCAATGTATGAGGGCCCTTTTCCATTGACCACCAATGTAAAGGTAGGGCCTTTTATGCTGACATCCAACGTTAGGGCACGCTAACAGTTTCACTCTCTGCTTTTCTTATCTGGATATCATTCATTCCTGCGCATTCGTTTTATAATAATTACTGGAAAAAATGTCCCTGAGACCTGGAAATTATTTTAAAGGTTCCTTTACCTGTGAAAAATTCGAGAAAGGTTGTTATACCTGTTTTTCCTACAGGTCTTCTGGACAGGCTGCTGACATCTTGGGCGCTTCTTCTTCTCCAGCAGCAGTAGGTAGTCCTCACCGCTACACTGAACAGTATTTATGTACTGATATGTAAGCACTGTTTAGAGTAATAAGACTTTGAGCCAAAGCTTTGCAGTGACATCAGCCCAGGGGGCGTGTCCTTGACAGCCTGGGCTCTGTGGAACTCTGTGGAACTCTGTCATTCAACCCGGAGGACTGGTGACATCTTGTGGCAGAAAGGAATTACTAGATGATTTTTTTTTATACAGTTGCATGTTTATATTTTATATGTTATATGATAGTACTTTTTTATGTATATTTGGCTATTTTTATTACTTTGTATTATTCAGGATGAAAATGTGATTGTTGTTAAAGTTGAAGTGAAAGAAGAAACAGAAGAGCCGTATGTGAGGGTTGATGAGCCGTGTAAGGAGGAGGAATGTTCTCCAGAGGTCAGCACAGGTGAGGAATAAACATCCAGAAAAGAGTCCCAGATTCTCCTTGTTCATTCACTACAACAATCTCTTCTTCTCCCCCCTCTTCTGTCAGTAGACAGTAATGGGGGGACGGTATGTGCCCAGCGGGAGAGCTTCTATTAGACTGCTGTTGACCATGTCTTCTTTCTTCTAGATGGACTGCAGAGCAGTAAGGATGAAGAGAAATGTTCCGTTATCTCCCCGAAAGCTGCAATAGAAAATGATGCCGTTGGATGTTATTCTATAGAAGAGAAGCTCTTTCCATCCATTCTCCATCCAGAGCATCACAGCACCAATCGATCCTCCAATCCCTTTATTTATAGCTTTCCAGACCACCATCCAGCTCAAAGAGGAGTGGAAATGTTCCATTGTACCGAGTGTGGCGCCCATTTTACCGACAGAACACAACTTCTTTCACACCGGAGGTCTCACGCGGAGAAGGAATTCTCGTGCCGCGAATGTGGCAAATGCTTTACCCGTAAATCGACTCTGACCAAGCACAAAAGGGTTCACACTGGAGAGAAGCCATTTTCCTGCTCAGCGTGCGGGAGGTGTTTTTCTGCGAAAGACAAACTCGTCATACACCAGAGGATTCACACCGGGGAGAAGCCCTTTCCCTGTTCAGAGTGCAGCAAGTGTTTCAGGCAAAAGTCCGACCTGGCTACTCACCGCCGGAGCCACACGGCTGAGAAACCATTTTCTTGTTCAGACTGCGGGAAGTGTTACGCGTGGAAGGACCTATTAATCAAGCACCAGATGAGCCACACAGGGGAGAAGCCATATTCCTGCGGTGTGTGCGGGAAGAGGTTTACTGAGAGGGCGCTGCTTTCCATACACGAACGAGTGCACACGGGAGAAAAGCCGTATACCTGTTCGGAGTGTGGCAAACGTTTTACCTGGCGGGCGTCCCTTGTCTCGCACCAGAGGACTCACACGGGGGCCAAGCCTTTCTCATGCTTGGAGTGCGGAAAATGTTTTGCCAATAAAGGAAACCTTTCCGCACACCAGATAACTCACATCAACCACCATCCGTATTCGTGTTCAGAGTGCGGCAAAGGGTTTACACAGAAATCAAATCTGGTTAGACATGAGAGGGTCCACACTGGCGTTCAGCCATATGCCTGTTCTGAATGCGGGAAACGGTTTACGAGGAAATCCACCCTTATGTCACATCTCAGCTCTTACGGGACATAAGATGTGGACTGTGCGTCAGTTTTCTCAATTTTTAGAGTGGAGTTCCAAGCAACAGCTTACAGCAGGGATGAAATACACTGTATACCCAAAGGTGTGGGGATACCTGACCATCACACCTACAGTATATGAACTGGTTGGACATCACAAGCCAATACCATGGACATTAATGTGAAGTTGTGCCTCCTTTTTAGGTCCACTCTTCTAATGAGGCTTTGCACAAGATTTTGGAGTGTGCCTGTGGAAATTTGTGTCCTTTCAGCTAAAAGAGCATTTGGGAGGTCAGGTACTGATGTTAGATGAGAAGACATGAATGAGCATTCCAGTTCATCTATGAGGAGGTTATGGGTCGAGATGTAACCAAGGAAGCAACAAGACTGAACCAGGGTCCGCACCGCCAAACACCACTCCATTCACACATGAATGTCCCTTGAAGTAGGATAACCAACACTTTTCAGTTTCAGTCTCCTCGTTCCCCTTTCTCAGTGCCTGCATTGCCAAACACCACTCTGTGCACAAGTTCTCGTCCCTTGAAGTCCACTGGGTAACCAACTCTTCTCGGAGAAACACCCCTGGTAATGATGGACAGAGAGTGTAGGGCTGGAAGAGGGGCACGAGTGCCTGATGAAGTGGAAACACCCGGAGCTGGGGATGCAGGTGGACCAGTCTGAAGGAAGATGATGGCAGTCACTTACTGGAATATGATGTCAGCAATGGGTGAAGCTGGCACCGGTGCAGAGCCGAAGTAAGGAACAAGCCGGGTCACGATCAGCCAGGCAGCGAGGTACAAATCAGCAAACTGAGGCAGGGTCAGGAGCAGGCCGGGTCGGTAATGTGCCGGTCAAAGCAGAGTGCAATCAGCAAACGGAAGGAAGGTCCAGATCAAGCCAAGGTCAGGGGCATGCAGCAATCAACAGAGTCCAAGAACAAGCCGGGTCAATATCAGGAACAGCAGAATCAGGAAAAGAGACACAGGAAGCAGGGCACTAGCTGAAGAACTCCGAGTGCATGCAAGATGCAAGTTTAAATAGGCCTTTTGGCGCCGTGAGTGAACGTGCGCATTAGCGTCTGCGCGCATGCGCACAATTACGAGAATTACCAGCACGAAAATGTCTCACACACACATGCGCAATGGCTCTCACAGTACCAGTTCTATGACTGCTTGCTGCATTTCTCTGACAGTAGGTCTAAGAAAGCACCTAATCCCCCAGATCCAGCTCAGTGTAAGTTGCCATGGTGCAAGAGACATGAATCTTGGCAATACTGGTAAGAGTGCTCAGCTGATGAGAACAAAACTACGGAAGGGATCCAAAGAACCCTCACTGATTGGCTCCAGATCCACCAAGGATGGATGACCTAACCCTAGGAGGATAGGTCTTACCAAGGCAACAAGACATACTCTGTCCTCAGCCGAGAATACCTGCCGTGGGAGACTAGTGTATTCTGCCTGCTGACAATCTAGGGAGGCACCAGGCCAACCAGCAATTATCTCTGCCGGCCAAGCAAAGATCTGAGGTGCACCTACAGTCAATGTGTGAACCTCTACTCTCAGACCGGAAACTACTGGTTGAGAAGAGCCAGTTCCCTAGGCATTGTCTTAAAGAGAAGCAGCACAAGCAAGGTCAAGGCTCTTCGCATGATCCAGAACCGGGGCAAGACTACCTTTCCTACCATAGGACTCCCACTTTTTCTCGGTGGTGAAGGCATAGCAGCATGTAAATGGTGTCTGAATCAGAAAACCAGCCCAAGGCAGGATCCACCGACGTGAAGGGAACTACCTGTTTTGAAAAGCCATACAGGAGTTCAAGGCATGGTGGTTCCCTACTGAGCGTAGGAGACACAAGGAGAAGAAACCTGTGCTGGGTCTAGTGCCTTTAGCATCCAAGGCAAAAACAAAGTGCAGCCCCACCATGATCCGTCAACTACCTCAGAAACAAAATTGGCAGGCACAACTGTTTTGTGCCGCCATCTTGCTGAAGTGCCCAAGGCAACTGCTTCTAGTTTTATGCTGTACACGGCCCTCCTACATTGAAACTGTGTTTGTTTGCTGCCTTGCTGAATAAAGTTGCAGGATAAACCTGCTTCTACTGTTCCTGGGTGTCCCTGTCTGGTGTATGATTTATCAAAGCCAATACCGGTTGAGCCCACCCCCCTTACAATATGTATTACATATGCTTCACAAGTAAGGGAAAAGTATGGGTCCACTTTAACGATGCATATTTCTGGGCTACTGATACCAGGAGTCATGGAGGGAGTGCTGGAAATACCTGCTTCCTGCTGGGAACACAATGGGCCTAATACAGGCAGGGGATGGCACAGTTGAGTCAGTACTTCATCAGCTTCGCTAAACCATTTTACCGCATTGCTGTGAATATCCTATTATTTGATCCATGTTTAATACAGATTAGGGGCTTGTTCGCCCCGTGTGCGGTGACCTGGGTTCATCTGCACAGATTAATGCTTGTAATATCTGGCTCCTTCTATCCCAGCGCCATTTTAAAATGGGGAGTGAGTAGGGTGGATAAGAAAAGGAAAAGTCAGGTAAGCAGTACTTTCCCTCTCCAAGCCAACTTGACCTTAAACAGTGGTCCTGTGACGGCCATCTCCCAAAAACTCTTGCTGTGAGCACAGGGTGTCAAGGACCTGCCCCCTGGAGACTAAGCTGCCTGGGGGGTCCCGGGAGGATGCTGCAGGGAATGGTCCCTGGTCATCACATACAATCGTTCTCTGCAGCATTCAGGACCACTTCTGCTGGAAGACAGAAGAGGTCTCTATGGCACGCGACTGCACTGAAGACAGTTGGACAAATGTAAAACTGGAGCAAACAGAATTTGGAGCAGTTGCCCATAGTGACCAATCAGCTTCCATCGTCAGTTCAGTTAAGCTTTGGAAATTAAAGAGAGAAGCTGATTGGTTACTGTGGGCAACTGCTCCAGGTTCTGTCTGCTCCCGTTTTGATAAATTCCCCTCTATATATACAGAACCCCCCCTTTTCCAGATGTATATTTACCTGAATTGTCCCCAGCTTGCAACAATTATCAGTCCCCCTCTGCCAAAATCTTTTCCACCAGCCATGTCTTGGCAGGTTAACCCCAAACACTTCTGTGGGGTCATCTCTACCTAAATACTTGGTCACATGACATTCAGGTTTGTTGTCTACCCCGTTCTTCCATGCACAGAAGATGGGGTTCTACTTTGGGTGTCAGCGCCAACGTAACATGGACACTTCCTATTGGCTGTCCAGTGCCTGGGTCCTCTCAAGATCCAGAGGAGAGTCTGCAGGTGATAACATCAAGGCCCGGAGATAGACTTTAAATGTCTTATGCAGCCCTAAAATTGAAACTGGTTTCTTGCTCTGCAGATCAAAGGTGGTCAAAATAAAGCAGGGGTGGGCAACTGCGGCCCTCCAGCTGCTGTGGAACTATAGGTTCAAGTTTCAAGACTCTGACAGTCCCAGAAATGACTCCCAGAGGCATGATGGGATTTGTGGTTAAAACACAGCTGGAGGGCCATAGTTGCCCACCCCTGAATTAAAGGCTATTCACAGTAAAGTGGTAAAATGGTTCAACGAAGGTAAGGGAGAACTGCACCAACTATGCAATATTTCATATGTACCTGACTAAAAAGAGGAAAGAAAATTAAATTTTCCCCTATTCAATTAACACAAACATTTACACATACCAAAAGACTTCTAACATAACAAGAATTCCTTCCTTAAATCCCTACAACTGAGGACTACAACAAAATGGCGACCTTCCTTCACTAAGGAAACTGCTACTTTACAATGTATGACGGTTTATAAGGAACCAAATTAAACCAATAAAGAACCAGTGCTGAACCTTAAACGATCATACTATTTGCACTTCAATAATTATTAACTGCACTATATACTTTTTTTTTTATAAACGGCTGTAGTATTTGCCGAAGCAGCCTTCTGCGCTACGAGAAAATGGCCGCTGGCTTAATACATTGAAGGTATTTTGCGCCTCTAGCGTTAGCTCCGCATAGAACGCTCCAATAACCAGCCCGGAATGTTGCTAGGCAACAGCGGAGCCAACCTCCAGCAGCGGCTGCAGTGTGCGTTCCACTATGGTTAGACGCTTCCTGGCTGCTGTAGTCAGGCGCATGCGCAGAGTGTCAGGCGGGGATGGGCAGAAGAAAGCAGACTAGTTGTCAGAAGTTACCTGTGTTTCCAGCAGTTGCCTTGTATGTGAAGTGTGTCTACATCCTGAGGAAGAGGTAATAATGTCTATTTTATTGAGGTGTTTATCAATTGGCCACAGGAGTGCAATGCTACCGCCCCTGGCAACTGTTCGCGCCTAGCTGCTTCATCGATAGGGATGTAGGGGGTTCTGTGGGGGTCTATTTGGTGAACTTGGTGGAAACCAAGTTCGCCAAAACTGTCAGTGACACATCGCCCTCCTGACCCAATGAGTTGTAGCAGGCACATTCCTTATCCTGCTGCGCGTAACATAGGGGGCGGGGGATACCCTGGCCGCAGCTGATGGGATCGGGAGGGAGATGTGTCATTAACACTGTTGCGCCGGCTCGGTTCGCCTGGGATCACTTGGGTCAGGTGAAATGGATTGGCTTGGTGTCCACAGGTGAGTAGTAATGAGGTTTGGATTGGTGTGAACCCAGTTCGCCTAAGCCTGCTCAAAAACCTGAACGCCACCCTCCCGCCCCAGTCAGTACCTGGGAGGCACATTCCCTGCCCCCCGCCCCCGCTATACTTCACCAATTGGGTTTTGTGCAAAATAGACATTCGATGGTAGGAATTAATAGAGCAATTGCTGCGACTGTGATGTCTTCACAGAGCCATAATCCAAGGGCGGTTCTTCTAAGTTTAGATACAGAAAAGGCCATTGACAGGGTGGAGTGGGCGTGGCTAAATGGTATCCTGGTCAACTGGGCCTTGGGTTTGATGTAGGGATGCACCGATAATGATAATACCATTGGTGCCAAGTATTTGGGCGAGTACTCGTATTATGATCTGATGCCTAGCCTTATACTTCCGGTATCAGGAAGCCAGGTAGCGCATCATTACACGCTGCCCGGTTTCCTGATTGGTCGGGAAGCCGGCTCCATGGTAGGCTGTGCGGACTCTCAGGTGGCTATGTGGGCTCTATGGTGAGCTGTGTGGACTGTAAGGTGGCTATGTGGGGTCTGTGGAATCTCAGGTGGCTAAGCGGGGTCTTTGGTGGGCTCTGTGGAAACTCAGGTGGCTATGCAGGTCCTATGGTGTGCTGTGCAAACTCTCAGGTGGCTGTGCGGGATTTCTGGTGGGCTGTGCTGACTCTCAGGTGGGCTATACAGGGTCTATGGTGTGCTGTGCTGACTCTCAGGTGGGCTATACGGGTTCTAGGGTGTGCTGTGCTGACTCTCAGGTGGGCTATACGGGTTCTAGGGTGTGCTGTGCGGACTCTAAGGTGGCTTTGCAGGATCTATGGTGGGCTGTGCGGACTCTCAGGTGGCTGTACGGCGTCCTAGGAGAGCTGTTCGGTCTCAACAGGGGTCCCAGTCCGGTCTCGGTGGGTACAGACGGAGTTGATCCACAGGATAAAGGAGGAGATTTGTGGCCAGCGCTGTGAACAGGTGCCGCCACAGGAAGGCTACTGGGACCTTGCTGGGGACCTCGGCAGCCTTACTGTTAAGCCCGGCGCCCATCTACAGCGCCGGCTTTGTTTTACAAAATTTAAAGCTGCAGGAGAGGTGCGAGGTCCACATAACATGGCCCGGCAGGCTGGATTCGGCATTGTGTTTGACACGTGGTGTAAAGAGAAGATACCTTATCTGGAAGTTTATATCACTTATCACTAAGAATCCACATAAACTTTATAAAGCCAATGTGTCGTCCATCCACCCCTCCCCCCCGGTGATGAGAGCTTCCTATCATCTTGGAAAAAGATCATCAAAGGTTGCCTCAGGCCTTTCGGAGGTTTATCTGGGGAAAGAGACATTCTAAAATCGGTCTCCACATATTACAACAATCTGTAAAAAAAAATAAAAAAAAATGGAGGACTGAACTTCCCAGATTTGGAACTACTAGTGGTTCCAAATCTAGTGGAAGCAGCAGCTTCCACTAGATATGTGAAAGATTGGATCTATGGTATGAGTAGCTGTACAGACTGTGACTTGGATCAGAACTCTGTACCAGATCTCAATCTTCTATACATACTTCACATACATAGAGATCATTTATCTGAGGAGGTGTCTGAAATCCTCATTGAGGAATCCCTGCCGTTTGCATTGTATGCTGACAGCGGCTGCTGGCCACTGTCAGAATACCCGATCAGAGCCGGCAGCTCATTGACTGCCCGCTCTGTTCGTACGAAGATTTACCGACTCGTTCGATCAGCTGATTGAGGGATGCCGGCCGTAAGCGGGCCAACAGCGACGCACACTGTGTGAATTTCGTCCGGTTTCGCACAGTGTATTGGCACCCTTAGGGACTTTCAACAGTCAAGTGCCTTACGTCCTGTGATTGATCATAAGTTGTTCAATCGTTTGCAGCCGTTTCCTATTCATGAAGTGTAAATTATTTACTTATGTGCAGATGCGCTCCGATGCAAAATGTATTCTTAAAAACCTCTCAGTTTCAGATTTTGGGGGGACTCCCTGGATCGGCTGCTTTTCCAAACCTAATCCAAAGAAAGGTGAGATAGCTCGTGTCTCTAGGTGTTCTAGAATAGATCTGGATTATGTGAAACGCTCCACCGGACTAATTTTTTCCCGAATATACACTATATTGCCAAAAGTATTGGGACGCCTTTACACGTAAACTTTAATGGAATCCCAGTCTTAGTCCGTAGGGTTCAATATTTAGTTGGCTCCGCCCTTTGCCGCTATAACAGCTTCAACTCTTCTGGGAAGGCGTCCACAAGGTTTAGGAGTGCGTCTATGGGAATGTTGAACCATTTGTGAGGTCAGGGACTGATGTTAGACGAGAAGGCCGGGCTCGCAGTCTCCGCTCTAATTCATCCCAAAGGTGTTCTATCGGGTTGGTATCAGGAAGCTGGGCAACGAGTCATTACATGGTTCCCAGCTTCCTGATTGGCCGGGAAGCCGGCTCCATGCTCCCTTGTCACCAGCTGAGAAGCCGGCTTCCTGGCCAACCAGTAAGCCGGGCAGCATGTAATGACTCACTGCCCAGGTTCCTGATTGGACATGTTGCTGGCTTCATGCTCCCTAGTCACCTAGTGATGAGGGAGCATGAAGACGGCTTCCCTGCTAATCGGGGACCCAGGTGGCAAGTGATTACACGCCGTCCGGCTTCCTGATTAGCCGGGTGGCGTGTAATTACTTGCCAATCAGGAAGCCGGGCAGCAAATCATTACATCGGGCCAGGCTTCCTGATTGGCCGGGAAGCCAGCTCCATGCTCTCTCGTCACTAGGGAGCATGGAGCTGACTTCCCGGCCAATCAGGAAGCTGGGGGTTGGGTAATAACTCCCCCGGGTTACTGATTGGCCAGAAAGCCGACTTCATGCTCCCTCATCACCTGGTGACGAGGGAGCATGGAGACAGGTTCCCTGCTAATCTGGAAGCCGGGGCGGTGAGTCATTACACACCGCCCGGCTTCCTTAATGAGACTTTCATTTTCGGCATTCGGTATCAGTGAGTACCGAAAGGTAAATATCGGTACTCGATACAGAAAAAACTCATTACCCCATCGCTGCCAATGTCATCTTTGCTCTGACAGTCACAGGCATGACTTCCAGAAGCAGGTGCATGGGATGGGGCTTCACCAGGAGTGCCGGAGTTTGCCTACCCCTGTCCTAGCGTATCTGGGGCAGTTTTTAAACCCACATACTACTTCACGGTCTGTACCGGCTCTTAGCACTAGCTCTAATCCGAGGGTCTCAGTTTGACCTTTTAACCTTAATTAGTTCTTATTAACTCCATTCTCCCTTTCTTCCTTTTTTTGTTACCTTGCTGGATTTCACTCGCCATCAGAGGCCTCCAAAATCCCCCTGAGCCCCTTTATTCCCACGTGACTGTGTTTGGGCCTAGGGAGATTGTCTGGGTGGAAGAGGGTCACATGTCCTGCCCAATTGAGAAGTATTGATGAGCTGGGGTTTGGTGGGGACACAGTTCACCTGAGTTCTCCCAAGCCCACTTAGGCCCGAACCCCAAGTCATAGCCACATGTAAGTGTCACACTTTTATTCAGTAGCTGTAGAAAGATAATATAAATGTATTGATGTTGTTGACCTTCTGTACTCTTTTATTTACAGGTTAAATACTTTATTTCTAACAGTTTTAGTACATTATGTGATTATGTCATCTGAAATTTCCTCCATAGGAGCCACTTCTATGAGAATTCGAGTCTATTACTCCAGTCATGACTGACCTACAAAGAATGGACAAGGAAAGGAAGAAGAGGACTGAGAGGATATTAAACCTCACCCTGGAGATCATCTATCTGCTGACCGGAGAGGTGAGGAGGAATCTGGGAGGTCACATGACATCACTCTAATCTCTATTAATAAAACACAGGGCTGACCGGAGAGGTGAGGAGGATTCTGGGAGGTCACATGACATCACTCTTATCTCTAATAATAAAACACAGACCTGACCGGAGAGGTGAGGAGGATTCTGGGAGGTCACATGACATCGCTCTTCTCTCTAACAATAAAACACAGACCTTCCCGGAGTGGTGAGGAGGATTCTGGGAGGTCACATGACATCACTCTTATCTCTAATAATAAAACACAGACCTGACCGGAGAGGTGAGGAGGATTCTGGGAGGTCACATGACATCGCTCTTCTCTCTAACAATAAAACACAGACCTTACTGGAGAGGTGAGGAGGATTCTGGGAGTGGCAAATAATGTTTCTTCTACCTGTATTAATAAAGCATTGACTTGGCTGGATAAAGTGACAGTGAGCTCACACTTTCCTTCTACTCATTGATTTACACATATCATATATTGCACAGGACTATAAAGTAGTGAAGACGACCTCCTGTGAGTATGTGACAAATAGCAGCCTTTCCTGTTCCTCAAGAGGAAGGGTCAAGAGGCAAAGCCCTGTCATGGAATCCTCCCCTCCCTCCCTGATACCTGAGAGAAACAACGACAAGAAGATTCTGGAGGTCATCAACAAAATCATTGATCTGCTGACAGGAGAGGTGAGCTGGGGATTCTGGGATATTTATCCAGGAACAGACAAGGGATGTGTCTGGATGGTGACTGTATCATTGTGTGTGTCAGGTTCCTATAAGGTGTCAGGATATCACTGACTGTTCCTCTGTGAAGAAGTGGGCGTATATAGAAGGACACAAGGACCTCATGATGGAGAACCGGCCGCCCCTCACATCACCGGGTAAGAGGAGACTTTAATTTCATGAGTATTGAGGACCCACCTAGATACACACATCCTCTGATATAAAGACATAGAAACATTGTATTCAGTCAGCGTGTGTGTTTCCTACAGATGGATCCAGGAACAGAAATACCCCAGAGAGATGTCCCCGTCCTCTGTATTCCCCGGATTCCACACATGACATTCTTCTTGCATTAAAGTTTCTGCTGCTAGATAATATTTGTAATATATGTTATATGTGATTCACACATTAAATATACAACTGGGGATAGAGAAGGAGAGACATATGTGAGATGTAATGAACACTAAATCCAGAAAAGGGTCCCAGATTCTCCTTGTTCAGTCACTACAACAATCTCTTCTTCTCCCCCGTCCTCTGCCAGTAGACAGTAATGGGGGGACGGAATGTGTTTAGTGGGGGGAGTCAGGAACCATCAGCCTCTATTAGACTCCGGCTCTCCTCTTCACATCATGTCATTGTGTTTTGACCATTCTTCCCCCACACAATGGGGTCTGGGCTCTTTCATCTCCTCCTTATGTTAGATATCTCAGGGGGCTTCACTCTCATCTTTATTCACAGACCCCGGAAACTGCTGTCAGTATATAGTATTGGGGGGACGGAAAGTGTCTAGTGGGGCGAGTCAGGAGCCATCAGTCTCTATTAGACTCCCGCTCTCCTCACATCATGTCATTGTGTGTTACCAGCCAAGAGACGTGACCAATCTCCCCCCACACACTCTCTCTGGGGTCTCTCATACATCTCAGTACAGGGGGCTTCACTCTCATCTTTATTCACAGACTGCAGAGACACCAGAGGTACTCAGACAGATGCCAAAGCTAAGGAGGAGAAAGAAACACTTGTGAGGATTAAAGAGGAGGCCATTCCATTGGAGATCAGCACTGGTGAGGAATAAACATTACTCTTGGGAATCACAGATTGTCATCTGCCACCAGTAGACGGATCCTTCTTATGTGGCATCAAGAAACAGAATTGGTGTAGTGCAAATTGACTGTAAATATTTTACGGAGCTGTAAAACACTTTAACTGTTCTCAATTCCTCCAGATGGACGCTATAAAACGTACACCACAAAGAAAGTCCCTCTTATCTCCCTGCATGGTGCCACCAGAGATGCTGACTTTGCTGTAGACTCTATGGAAGTGAACCCCATTGCTCCAGATGTCCATTCAGGACTTCATATTGACCATCTGTCATCTGGTTCACATGGTGGGAATTTTATAATTGAGCCACGCTCTGATGCCCATGGTTCAACTCGTGGAATCCTAGTTACAAATGAGGGAGTTGAGGAAGAAGAGGAGGAAGAAGTACATATATTGTTTAAGGAGGAGGAGGAAGAGGAGGCGATTCCGCCAGAGATCAGTACAGGTGAGTAACAAACATGAAGTACAAAACAGAGTCCCGGATTCTCCATGTTCAGTCACGGCCACAGTATTGAGGACCCACCTAGATACACACATCCTCTGATATAAAGACATAGAAACATTGTATTCAGTCAGCGTGTGTGTTTCCTACAGATGGATCCAGGAACAGAAATACCCCAGAGAGATGTCCCCGTCCTCTGTATTCCCCGGATTCCACACATGACATTCTTCTTGCATTAAAGTTTCTGCTGCTAGATAATATTTGTAATATATGTTATATGTGATTCACACATTAAATATACAACTGGGGATAGAGAAGGAGAGACATATGTGAGATGTAATGAACACTAAATCCAGAAAAGGGTCCCAGATTCTCCTTGTTCAGTCACTACAACAATCTCTTCTTCTCCCCCGTCCTCTGCCAGTAGACAGTAATGGGGGGACGGAATGTGTTTAGTGGGGGGAGTCAGGAACCATCAGCCTCTATTAGACTCCGGCTCTCCTCTTCACATCATGTCATTGTGTTTTGACCATTCTTCCCCCACACAATGGGGTCTGGGCTCTTTCATCTCCTCCTTATGTTAGATATCTCAGGGGGCTTCACTCTCATCTTTATTCACAGACCCCGGAAACTGCTGTCAGTATATAGTATTGGGGGGACGGAAAGTGTCTAGTGGGGCGAGTCAGGAGCCATCAGTCTCTATTAGACTCCCGCTCTCCTCACATCATGTCATTGTGTGTTACCAGCCAAGAGACGTGACCAATCTCCCCCCACACACTCTCTCTGGGGTCTCTCATACATCTCAGTACAGGGGGCTTCACTCTCATCTTTATTCACAGACTGCAGAGACACCAGAGGTACTCAGACAGATGCCAAAGCTAAGGAGGAGAAAGAAACACTTGTGAGGATTAAAGAGGAGGCCATTCCATTGGAGATCAGCACTGGTGAGGAATAAACATTACTCTTGGGAATCACAGATTGTCATCTGCCACCAGTAGACGGATCCTTCTTATGTGGCATCAAGAAACAGAATTGGTGTAGTGCAAATTGACTGTAAATATTTTACGGAGCTGTAAAACACTTTAACTGTTCTCAATTCCTCCAGATGGACGCTATAAAACGTACACCACAAAGAAAGTCCCTCTTATCTCCCTGCATGGTGCCACCAGAGATGCTGACTTTGCTGTAGACTCTATGGAAGTGAACCCCATTGCTCCAGATGTCCATTCAGGACTTCATATTGACCATCTGTCATCTGGTTCACATGGTGGGAATTTTATAATTGAGCCACGCTCTGATGCCCATGGTTCAACTCGTGGAATCCTAGTTACAAATGAGGGAGTTGAGGAAGAAGAGGAGGAAGAAGTACATATATTGTTTAAGGAGGAGGAGGAAGAGGAGGCGATTCCGCCAGAGATCAGTACAGGTGAGTAACAAACATGAAGTACAAAACAGAGTCCCGGATTCTCCATGTTCAGTCACGGCCACTATGTTTCAGTTAAGGAAAAACAAACAATACGCTTCCCATAATGCACTGATTTCTGGGAGCGGGCTGCACAGTGACACTAGAGAGCCCAATGTGTCGGTCATGTATCTGGCAGGAGACCAAGATGATGAGGCTTCTCAAGCCAAAGGTTCCCTGAGAGTGTAACAACTGGTGCTGAGGTGCAGGATGCGCATGAGTGACTGGGAGAGTTGCTTATGGCAAATGGAACCAGTAGGATCCGCAATGAGGAACCAGCGTCATGTTTAGGCAGTGACATTAGATGCATGCACTCATCTAGGACATGGGCGGTGAAGTCAGCAGACAGGAAGCAGAAGTAAAGGTACCCTTCCAGTTCAACAGTAGGACCCTTATAGCAGTGTACGCTGGAGCCACCAGTAGAGAAGAAGCAGGTGACCACGTAGGAGAGGAAAGATCACAGAGCAGGCCAGGGACTTCAGAGGCCGGTTAGGGAAGTTGGAGACAACCAAGTGAAGAACCAAGTTGGAGCAGGTTCGCAGAGCAAGCCATAATTCTTAGCAGACGGGCAGTAAAGGTACCAGACTGGAGGCAGGAGATGCGTTGGAGAGGCAAGCTGATGTCAAAATCAAAGATGGAGGAGAACTTAGTGCAGAAAAATGAAAGGTAGGTCAGGAAACGAAGCTGGATCAGTAACCATATATCATCCAGGAACCATAGGTCTGGTCTGCTGAGGACCAGTCAGCACTGACCCGGAGTAATGCTAGGCTTTAAATAGGCCTTTGAGCAGCACACAGGCAGCGGGAATGCACGCAGACACATACCTACCTGCAACTCTACAGCCACAGCCTTGTGCCCGGACTCATGCACACATAGGTGCTCTAGTCATCTGGCCAGCAGGCATTTCTTGTGTTGTTCGGTAACCAATCATGTGGTTACCATTCTTACCCAATGTCCTGTTATCTCTCCAGATGGTGAGACAGAAGACGATGGCAACACACCCAGTTCATCCAAAGGAAAATCTACAGCTTCCAATCTCCATCCAGTACTTCACAGCGCGGAACCATCATCCCGCCCCTCTACAAATGCCGGGAGATTCCCTAATCGCCCCCATCCCACCGCCCATCATACGGCTCACAGGGGGGCTAAAACATTTATGTGTTCCGAGTGCGGCCAGTCTTTTCCTGAGAGGGTAGAGCTGGTTGTACACCAGAGAACTCACACGGTGGAGAAGCCATATGCGTGCCCTGAGTGTGGGAAATGTTACAGCCAGAAAGCTCTGCTTAAGAGACACCAGAAAGCGCACGCAGGAGAGAAGCCATACCCCTGTTCTGAATGCGGGAAATGTTTCTCGCACAGCCAGTATCTCGTCCTACATCAGAGATCTCACACAGGCGAGAAGCCGTATTCATGCCACGAATGTGGCAAATGCTTTTTCCGGAGCGATCACCTGATCAGGCACAGGAGGTTTCACACGGGGGAGAAACCATATTCCTGTTCCGAGTGCGGGAAGTGCTTTGCCGTGCGGTTCTGTCTCACGGAACACGAGAGGATACACACCGGCGAACGTCCGTATTCCTGCTCCGAGTGCGGGAAAGGCTTTACCAGTAAATCCAACTTGGCCAGCCACGCAAGAGTCCACACGGGCCATCACCCATATTCGTGTTCCGAATGTGGCAAACGGTTTTCGAAAAAATCTTACCTTATGACGCATCTCAGCTCCCACTGGGGTCAAGAAGCTCCCATATCGGAATGTGACACCTGAATAGGGGCGGACATTTGTCTTTTGTAATTTAGCCCATTTCCTGCAGGGTTCAGGTTTTCATGTTATTACTTGCATTACAAAAGCCCCTTTCCTTTTTGCTTTCACCTGCATATAGGTAGGCAGTAGGCTCAACCGGCAGGCCATGAAATATGACCTTTCAGGAATAGGTCTCCCATTTTGTTCTTGAAAATGTAGGCAGCAGGTTATTATAATCCAATTTTTCTTTTTTTGTAATGTGCTATTATATTATTCAGCACTTTACAATCCGTAATGAGGGTGTAAATTACAACTACTAGATACAAGTATGACAAAGGCAGAAAAGAGGGCTCTGCTCATTGGTGCTTACACTCTATCAACTTCTCAAGTGTCCTTCCTTGGCCCACATGGAATGTTATTATAAAGCCGGCCCCACCAGCTTTACATACTTACCTCCCTTTTGTTCCACCATCACTTTGTTTAGTACTGTGATGTTGTCCTCCCCCATTTTTCTTGGGCTATACCTTCCCCCACGCTTATGGGTAAACAAGATTTTGGGGTGTGTTTGGGATCTCGTGGCCAACCAACCAGGAGAGCATTTGTGAGGTCAAGTTTGGATGGTGGATGAGAAGTTCCTGGCTCCTAATAAGCTTTCTAGTTCATCCTAAAGGTGTTCAGTAGGGTTGAGGTCAGGGCTCTGTGAAGGCCATTTGGGTTCCTCTAAACCAGACACATTAAACCATGTCTTAATGGAGCTGGCTTTTTGCACAGGGACACCGTCATGGTGGAACAGACAATGGTCTTCACCAAAGTGTTACCACAAGGTTGGATGTGCACAACTTTCTAAAATGTCTTTATATGTTGTAGTATTAATACTACCCGTCACTGGAAACACCTGACTAATAATTTGGAGGGGTGTCAACATAGGTGTGATGGTGAGATTGCCACATACTATTGCCCATATAGGTAGGTGTGATGGTCAGTTGACCACATACTATTGCCCATATAGGTAGGTGTGATGGTCAGGTGGCCACATACTATTGCCCATATAGTTAGGTGTGATGGTCAGTTGACCACATACTATTGCCCATATAGGTAGGTATGATGGTCAGATGGCCACATGCTTTTGGCCATATAGGTAGGTGTGATGGTCAGTTGGGATAGATAGGTGTGATGGTCAGGTGGCCACATACTATTGCCCATATAGGTAGGTGTGATGGTCAGATGGCCACATGCTTTTGGCCATATAGGTAGGTGTGATGGTCAGTTGGGATGGATAGGTGTGATGGTCAGGTGGCCACATACTATTGCCCATATAGGTAGGTGTGATGGTCAGATGGCCACATGCTTTTGGCCATATAGGTAGGTATGATGGTCAGATGGCCACATATTTTTGCCCATATTGGTAGGTATGATGGTCAGCTGGCCACGTACTTTTGGCCATATAGTTAGGTGTGATGGTCAGTTGGCCACATATTTTTGCTCCTATAGATAAGTGTGATGGTCAGGTGGCCACATGCTTTTGGTCATATAGGTAGGTGTGATGGTCAGATGACAACATACCATATGGTGTATCACTTTCTGGTTGGTTGTTTTAATTTGTGTTATAGCAAAAAATTATGCACATATTGTCCATTGTTACTGAAATGTCAACCTAATAAAGTTATGACCTTTCTTAAAATGCCGTATTTTCTTTATTCCTAATCTACATTCTTTGCTCTTCTTATCGGTTTCCTATAAGATGGACATTTTATGTGAACAATGTCCTGCAGACTTTTAGAACTTAATAAGCTGCAGGTTACATGCCCTCTCATCCTCTGAAGCATTAGGACCTCATTGATACAAGACGTCCATCTCCGGATGTGGATTCTTGTGGCAGTAACAGGGGTGTATCTGCCGCAAGGCAAAAATGTCACCCCAAAACAGTGAGCTACCTAATCGAGGAGGGGGCGAGTCTGGGTCCCCGCAGCTCCAGTCGGGTGGCGGAAGAAGCTGGGTCTTGGAAGTGCCGGGCGGGCGGCGGAGGAGGAGGCCAGGTACCAAAAGCGCCGGGCGGGCGGCGGAGGAGGAGGCCAGGTACCCAAAACGTCAGTTGGGTGGCGGAGGAGGCCGAGGACCTAAGCAACACTGGTCCATCATGGACCAGTCCAGCATCAGGTGGCTCGAGACAGCAGATGCATTTAAGAGGATCACACTGTGCTGGTAAAGGGACCCTGCAGAGCCCAGCACAGTCTTAGGTCTGTGTGGGGTCTATGGTGGGCTCTGCAGGGTCTGAGGGGGGCTGTGCAGGATCTGTGGTGGGCTCTGCAGGATCTGCGGTGGACTCTGCAGGGTCTATGTTGGGCTCTGCACGATCCAGGTGGGCAGTGCGGGGTCTATGATGGGCTTTGCAGCCTGGGACCCTGCAGAGCCCACCAGAGATCCTTCACAGCCCACCACAGATTCTGCAGAGCCCACCATAGACCCAGCAGAGCCCGCCACAGATCCTGCACAGCCCACCTGAGACCCCAGCTTTCCTGCTACATTAATAGTGGTACATGTCAAAAGCTGGATACACTGTGTCCAGGAAGGGGTGTGGCAAATTTAGTGGGGGGGGGTTCCTGAGTTTCATCTTGCCTAGGGCAACCCACATTCCAAAATAAACCACTGGGCAGAATTCATGGGTGTCTCCAGACAGCTGTGCCCATTCAGCCTGTACAAAGCAATGACAGTCGGACAGCCACCGCAGTTGACCACCTGTGTTCAGAGATAATGGTGCGGTTAGAAACAGATGATTGCAAGCTGCTTGTGTCCGGGGGCGATCATGTGTCTCTAACCGCAGGTACTCGCTCCATGAGCAATTGCTTCTGAACACGGGTGGCTGTCAGCCTGTCATTGCTTTGTAGAGGCTGAGCGGCCGCTGCTGACCAGAGCCGCCACTGCGAGAATCCACACCAAGACCTTAGAGCATCACGTGAATGAGGCCTTCAATCCTTAACTCCATGACGAAAACCTCCGAAGATTTAAAGGCTTTTTTATGAGCAGGGCCCTCCTACCTCCTATACTGAAATTGTTTTGTTTCCCTCAGTTTTGTAAAGCGCTGCGCAAACTCATGGCCCTATATAAATCCTGAATAATGATGTATCATTATTATTTATTATTCATCATCCTCCAGGGTCCAGACAGTCACAGAGAGCTGTTCATTCCAGCCACCACTAGAGGGCGATAGTCCGCCTTCTGAAAGGAAGCTCCAGTTCAGGAAGCTCAGCGGCCATTTTGTTGTAGCACAGCTTTGATAAAGGTGCTGTACTTGGTTAGCTAAAACTATTTTAACTACAGCTGAGCTGAAATGTCTTATCTTGAATAAAATTGTCTGTTGCCAGAACCGACATTTAAATAGTTTTTTGTACAGGGTTATATAGCAGGTGGGTCAGTGGCCATTTTGTTGTAGCCCAAAAGATGGTAACAGGGAGAAGCTCCAGCAGCGTGAGAATCCTCCTGGAGCGATGTTATGCTGAAGAGTGTGAGAAGAAGAGGTAATAATAATAATGTTATATTCTTATTATGACAGAAGGAAGAGAGAAGGGGGTCCCAGCATTGTCTGTGGACTGGATGAAGGGATCATGTCACCTCAACAAACCATCTTCCTGCAAGTCCTCTGATGTGAAGAACATTAGATGGTGAGCTCCTCTGGATGATGGTGCTGATGGGTCATATTCTCGTAAAAGTGCTGTATAGATCTCCTCGGCCCCATATTGCCTTAATCGTAGGTGATCTTTATTATTAAATGTCCTCTTTATAGCATTTGTATTGTTTTAAACTGTATAATAGTCCAGCCTGTGACATGCATGGCTTTGTTTAAAAAAAGATAT
>NW_017307820.1:108879-118050 GCF_000935625.1 Nanorana parkeri
TATATATATATATATATGTTTATTCATTGTAAGAGATAAGAAAGGTAGGATTCTGTCACTGAATCAATCAATATGTTGTCCAATTGTTCCACTGAATGCATGTCAGTAGGGATGAGCTCAGGTTTGGACAGAACCTTGGGAATTCCCCATCGGTAGCTGCACATAGGCAAAGGGTTGGGATACTATGACATCACTGACCTTATATGGCCACATGGCTATAAATGACATTGACATAATATTGCCATATGATGTCAGCAAAAGCATCGGGGCCCCTTTGTTTATGTGCAGCTGCGGGACAGGGAATGCCTTGGCAGCAGCTGATTGGGCAGGTGGCACCATGTCCCTTCTGGGTTCAGAGGAGCTCAGATTCAGACCAAACCTGAGCGCATTCCTTATGTCCTGTCCTTAGAGTTACAAGAAGTTTGTGGGTGACTTTGCCACTTCTTTAATTTCCTGGGATTCCATACAGGAACATCATCAGATCCCTCACATTGACACAAAATGGACTGGGACACAAGAGAACCACCACTGATTGCCCCAAAGTGGATGCCATGTAGAGAGTGTGTGATTTCTGTGGTGCTAGGGTAGGGGCTTCACTCTCTAGCCGCACCTCCCCTACTGACACCAGGCTGAGCAAATTTGAGTTCACACAGTCCGAATACTAGAGAACAAAGGCCTGACGAGTTGTCATCCTGAAGACATTAACACAGATCTGATCACTAGATCTACTGCACTATATAGTGCAGGAAATAAGATTTTTAGTTATACTTTTATAATTTATTGTATTTGGGAAACTATTGTTTATTTGCAGTGTGAGCTGTACAAAGCAGCATCTATTTTAAGTATAGACTGCGACATACAGAGGAGAGGAAGTATAGACAACGACATAAGGAACTATAGAAGGACGTCATGATGGAGAACCGGCCGGCCCTCACATCACCGGGTAAGAGGAGACTTTCATTTCTTGAGTATTGAGGATCCCCCTAGATACACACATCCTCTGATATAAAGACATAGAAACAATGTATTCAGTCAGTGTGTGTGTTTCCTACAGATGGGTCCAGGAAGAGAAAGACCCCAGAGAGATGTCCCCGCTCTCTGTATTCCCGGCATTCCACACAGGAACGTCAGGAGATCCCTCAGACCCGTCCTTTGTATTCCCAGGATTCCACACAGGAACCTCAGGAGATCCCTCAGACCCGTCCTCTGTATTCCTGGGATTCCACACAGGAACGTCAGGAGATCCCTCAGGCCCGTCCTCTGTATTCCTGGGATTCCACACAGGAACGTCAGGAGATCCCTCAGGCCCGTCCTCTGTATTCCTGGGATTCCACACAGGAACGTCAGGAGATCCCTCAGGCCCGTCCTCTGTATTCCTGGGATTCCACACAGGAACGTCAGGAGATCCCTCAGGCCCGTCCTCTGTATTCCCGAGATTCCACACAAGAACATCAGGAGATCCCTCAGGAACATCCTCTGTATTCCCGAGATTCCACACAAGAACATCAGGAGATCCCTCAGGAGGATCAGGTATGTGACACTGAGGATCTTGATCATGATACTCTTGTATTTCATCTTGTTAAAAAAAATATGTTGTATTGTGTGGTATCCAGGATGAAGATCTGATTGTTGTTAAAGTTGAAGATGATGAAGAAGAGACTTATGTGGTGGATGTTGAATCGTGTAAAGAGGAGGAAATCCCTCCAGAGATCAGCACAGGTGAGGAATAAACACTAAATCCCGAAAAGAGTCCCAGATTCTCCTTGTCCCAGAATCTCTTCTTCCCCCTCCTCTGTCAGTAGACAGTAATGGGGGGGACGGAATGTTTCTAGTGGGGGGAGTCAGGAACCATCAGCCTCTATTAGACTCCGGCTCTCCTCCTCACATCATGTCATTGTGTGTTACCAGCCAAGAGATGTGACCAGTCCCCCCCCCACACACACTCTTTGGGGTCTCTCATACATCTCAGTACAGGGGGCTTCACTCTCATCTTCATTCACAGACACTCAGAGAGGCGTCAAAGCTGAGGAGGAAGAAGGACTTGTGAGGATTAAAGAGGAGGAAGTTCTTTCAGAGATCAGCTCAGGTGAGGGATAAACCCTACAGAATACAGAAAGAATCACAGATTGTAATGGAGCAAACAAACCATGTTGAACATCATGGTGGTAGTACATTTGTAGAAAAGTCTGGAGTCTACAACAGTCCTTCATTAATAGAAGTTATCAGACAGTATATAGATCTTCTGGTATAGGTCCGATGTAGGTGTAGGATAAGATTCAGCAGTTGGTCATGAATAGATTTGAATACTCCTATGTAGGGCTTACCCAATCTTCAAACTTTGTGGACCCTAGCCAAGGTGTCTCCATCTTCTGGTCTTGAGAAGGCAACTTTGATATCCTCTATGATGGTAGTAAGTATGGATTTTCATCTGATGATGGCTTCAGATACCCAGAAATGACCACGCCTGATATCTGGAGTGTCATCTGTGTTCTTGCTGTCTCTTGTAGTTCCCAGTAAAGGAGAGTAATGTAGGATAACTGCTACATGGTTCAATGTGCATGACTGACATGAGGAGTGTCTGTGGTAGTGAAAACTTACCTCCTAGTAACTGTTACATGGAGATGGCCTATTAAAGGGGAACTATGGGGTCAGGGCTTTTCCCCATAGTTCTCCTAAGGGTCACGGGAGAACACAAACTAGCGTTGTCCCGTGACCCAAAGCTCAGTATATTGCGAGCTACAGCTCGCGGTATACTGAGACGCCGCAGCCGGAACGGATCCCGACATTACTGTCGAGATCCACCCAGCTGCGTGAGTGACAGTTGGCTCTGTCTATCTAGAAACAGAGTCAGCTGTGCCCGCCCCCTCCCCCGTCCATTCCGCCAGTCAGCGTTGGAGGATCGGACTGGAAGGGGGGGGGGTCCCTGCAGGGAGCCGTGAGTGACAGTCACGGATCTCTGCCGTGACAGGATCGAGAAGCGAGTGAGCGCCGGTATGTGTTCATACTTGGTTCAACAGCATCGCAGACCTCACGGTGATAGACCGTCTCCTTTGCCAGTAGGAATGTGTGGGAGGCATTATGGATCAGCAAACTATATGCCTGCCCAATATACCGGAGGGAGGAGTGAAATATTCCCTTTGACCATACAAATATGAACATCTACTACATCAGTTGTTTGCCTGAACGCTTCTGCATGCAAAACAGATATTCCTGAATGCAAAGTATTTGAAAAGGTTTGACCAGGAGGAAGGCTTCCCCCTTCAAAGGTTACAACAAGATTTGTGAGTGCCGATGAAGGAGGAATGCATCGGACTTTGCATTCAAATCATTAAAGTGGTACTGGACCACGTGATGGAGGCACTATCATTTTTTTGTATGTTCTTTTGGACTATCTCAGGTTTCCAGGGGATGCCAATGATCATGACCAAAGACTATACTAGCTCACACACATGCTAGTGGTCCAGCGCTCCACCAATATCTGCACTTTACACCTGTCTGCAGCTTTCTGACTGAGTCATTTTAATACACCAATGTGAGTCTGTCATTGTTTCTTACAGATGGATCTTGTCACATAAATACTCCAGAGAGATGTCCCCGTCCTCTGTATTCCCAGGATTCCACACAGGAACATCAGGAGATCCCTCAGACCCGTCCTCTGGATTCCACACAGGAACATCAGGAGATCCCTCAGACCCGTCCTCTCTATTCCCGGGATTCCACACAGGAACATCAGGAGATCCCTCAGACCCATCCTCTGTATTCCCGGGATTCCACACAGGAACATCAGGAGATCCCTCAGACCCGTCCTCTGTATTCCCGGGACTCCACACAGGAACATCAGGAGATCCCTCAGACCCGTCCTCTGTATTCCCGGGATTCCACACAGGAACATCAGGAGATCCCTCAGACCCGTCCTCTGTATTCCCGGGATTCCACACAGGAACATCACACAATCTCAGACCATTATCCGGTAAATAGAACAGCTGTGAAATTCTGGTACAACTTCTAGTACTGGTGCAGGAATGTATCCCAGAAAGCAGGCAATGAACATAAATCGCAGCCAATCGCCTACTCTGGGCTTGATGAAAAGATATTTTTGGCTCATCAGCACTTAATATAACTCCTACTGGCCAGTCTGGGAAGTGTGATTACAGGAAGCATGTCTGACAACCAGGTCCAAGAGCTAGAGGTTGAATGACGCTGTATGGACCCGTAGGAGAGTTTATCAAGTAGGCTCTTCAGCCGAGACGGGCTGCATCTTAATGGGAAAGGTGCAGCATTCCTGGGGGGGGAAATGGTAGAAAGACTGGAGGAGCTTTTAAACAGAGAGGTGAAAATGCCGAGCTTGATTGAGATTGAATATGGGTCAGTGTATGTCGTGCACTCACTTCCTCCTTCCAATCCAGATGTGTGGACGCTGGAAGTGACTGCATGACATAGACTGATAGAGATTGCAGTCATTTTAAACCATCCATTAATGGTGATTATAGAGGGCTCACCAACGTGACTTTCACTGCAGTTTGTTTTATTTCTTATTAACCACTTGAAGGCCATAGTGTTTCACCCCCTTCCTGGCCAGGCCATTTTTCAGTATTCAGCGCTGCGGTACTTTGACTGATGTTTATTCCGTCATGCAACGCTTTACTGAAACGATTTTCATACCATTTTTTGGGGACAGATAGAGCTTTCTTTTGGTGGCTTTTATTCACCAATGGGGTTTTTATTTTTTACTATATAACAAAAAAAGTACCCTAAATTTTGAAAAAAAACATGTTTCCCTATAAAATGTTATGAAACATTTTTTTTCACCCCAATTTTTTGGTAAAATATAAAAGTCGGGGTCACGTCGGGTAAATAGACACTAAACATGTCAACCTTTAATATTGCGCGTGCCCGCAAAATCGCAGAAAACGACCGCAGCCAAAATTGGCCATAGGCGACGCTTTAAACGTTTTTACCGCTCATCAGTTTAGTGTCATCAGTGATTGATGGCCCTAGAATTATTGTTCTCACTGCGACGTTCGCGGCGATATGTAACATGTGCTGCATAATGGGCGCAATCGTCGGTTTCGTACATAGGCGCACCCGACGCATGTTTGCGCGTGTATCTGGGGGGCGGGGGACTTTAAAAAAATGTTTGTGTTATTCTTTTTTATTTTTTTTAGCTTCTTTATTTTTTTTAGCTTCTTTATTTTTTTTAATGCTGTAATTTTTTTTTTTTGACTTAACTTTATTGCTATAACATAGGGGACTAAGGAATCCCCTATGTAATAGCCAGTTCACCAAACAGGTCCTCTTTATGGAGACATCAGGGGTCTCAAGACCTCTGATGTCACCTAGGGACCCCCACAGAAGCTGATGAAGCACAGATCTGCTCCATCAGCTTCTCTCCGGTGTTCTGCACCGGAGAGTGACACTGAATGCAGGAAGTGATGTAATATACATCACTTCCTGCATTCGGGGACAAGAAGAGAGATCAAAGGGATGATCAAGTAATGATCATCCCTTTGATCTCCTGTTAGAGCGTCGCCGTGCCGGTCCCAGCCGCACCGGCCACATCGGAACACGGGACCGGCAGCGGCGGCGAAGAGACGAGCAGGAGGAGGTACGTGGGGGGGGGGGCGGCGCACACCCGCAGATCCTGCAAGCGATCGGGCGTCTCTAGAGACGCCTGACCGCTTGTATGTAAACAGCCATCGCTGGCTGTTTACATGCTGACGGTTTTCCCTCTCGTGTGCGGCGCTCAGCGCGGACACGAGAGGGGGGAGGGGCAGGACGTCTTAAGACGCCCTCCCGCTCTGAGCAGACGTCCATCTGGCCGTTCACAAACGGCCATGGACGTAAGGTAGTTAATTTTATTATAAATGTTTCTTTCTTAGGATGAAGATCTAATTAAAGTGGAGGTGAAAGATGAAGAAGAGTCGTCTGTGAGGGGTGATGAGCCATGTAAGGAGGAGGAGATCCTGCCAGAGCTCAGCACAGGTGAGTAATAAACACTAAATTCAGAAAAGAGTCAACAGAATGCGAGGGGCAGGCCACACAGATGACAGGGCCCTGATCCTTCCCCACTCTAATGAAAATACAAGAAAGCCTTTTTGTGGGGGCTTTTAAGGTGCCACATGTGTATGGCCGTGTCCTGTGGCCCCTTAAAATCCCCCACAAAAAGGCTTTCTTGTATCTTCATTGGATAATAGGGGTGTGGTGCCACATTGCTCATAAGCTTTATATACAATTTTGGCAACCTTCCCCACTCTAGCCTTAACTAACAAACCTGCTCCGTCTGCATTTTGTAGGGAACATAAAAGGGGCTTTGTCCATATTTTATTTCTTTTAGGAAGGACTGGAAAAAAAAAAAGCAATGAAAAGCCTGTTGATGGAGCTCAGCAGCTCAAGATTAATTTTACACACAAGTGAAGGAGTTATTCCTTCTCTTTAAACTCTATTTAGTTTTGGATTGTCATGTATCTGGGTGGAGACTGAATGTGGGAGGAGGCTTCCCTTGCACCTCGTGTCCCAAAGACTCTGGAGTTGGGAACAGAGTCTGAGTGGACAGCGAGTGGCACAGGTGCCAGTAGTGATCACACCGTGCAAGCTGGAGGCACCACACCAAAGGCTTAGATGTCCAAGGGTATTTCATTATAGAAGGTAAAGAAGGCACCACACCAAAGGCTTAGATGTCCAAGAGTAATTATTTCATTATAGAAGGTAAAGAAGGCACCACACCAAAGGCTTAGATGTCCAAGAGTATTTCATTATAGAAGGTAAAAAAGGCACCACACCAAAGGCTTAAAAGTCCAAGGGTATTTCTTTATAGAAGGTAAAGAAGGCACCACACCAAACGCTTAGATGTACAAAAGTATTTCATTATAGAAGGTAAAGAAGGCACCACACCAAAGGTTTAGATGTCCAAGAGTATTTTTTGTCTCCCAATAGAAGATAAAAAGGGCACCATAGGGGTTCTAAACCTTCCCAACCTGACCCAAAACTAAAAAAAGAAGTAGAAATACACTTTTATGACTCCTGTTTCCCTCATGTATTTCCTCCAGATGGAAAGTACAGAAGGTACAATACCGAGAAACATCCGGTTGTCCCTTCAGATGGTGAAGTAGAAGGTGATGATGACACACATGATTCTTCAGAAGGAAATCCCATTGCCCGAGATATTCTTCCAGCACATCATGGTGCCGATCCATTATCTCATCGTTCTTCCCATGGCGGTTGTTTTTCAGAAGACTTTTCTCCTACAACTCGTTGTACAGCCCACACACAGGGACAAATTTTCCAATCTCCTGAGTGTGGCAAATGTTTTACCGGACAAGCAGAACTTATCCCACTCCAGAGGAGTCACGCAATGGAGAAGCAGTTTTCATGTCCGGAGTGCGGGAAATGTTTCACCCGTAGAGAGTCTCTCATTTCGCACCAGAGGTCGCACGTCGGGGAGAAGCCATATGCATGCTCGGAATGTGGGAGAGGATTTTCCTGTAGAAAACTTCTCGTCAGGCACCTGAGAATTCACACGGGGGAAAAGCCTTATTCCTGTTCCGAATGCGGCAAATGTTTTAGCCAGAAAACGACTCTTATCAGACATGAGCGAGTTCACACGGGGGAGAAGCCGTACACGTGTTCCGAATGTGGGAAGTGTTTCTCCTTGCGGGAAACTCTTATTTCCCATGAGAAGACCCACACGGGGGAGAAGCCGCATTCCTGTTCAGAATGCGGGAGATGTTTCTCCTGGAGGAAGCTTCTGACTAGACACCAGAAGATTCACACGGGTGAGCGCCCGTATTCGTGTTCTGAGTGTGGGAGGGGCTTCGCGCAGAAGTCCAACCTCGTCCAGCACCAGAGGATCCACACGGGAGACATGCCATATTCCTGCTCTGAGTGTGGGAGACGGTTCCCTAAAAAGTCCTCCCTCATCTCACATCTCAGTTCTCACAGGTGACCCAGGGTTTCTGTGAGATTCCACCGAGTAAGCATGTGAGCACCTTTACATAAAGAGGACCTGTCCTGTGAAAGCTGTGTCCATAAAAGGCAAACAGAGGACAAAGGACTAGTCACCAGGAATGCCTGTAAGCTCCCTGCATCTTATCTTTCCCCCATTATTTATTCTGTGTGGAGGCATAACTTAATCCTCCTGTCCCATCGCACTCCTGACCGGACAAAAACCCAAATCCAACTGGGTGGGTGCGGTGGTGACAACGGATGCCTCCGTGAAATGTAGATAGATGAAAGTAGTCACTCGCACTCCATGATATTAAAGTCAATGCTGTTTATTGACTGAGATAACACACATCTCCTTAGCGACGTTTCGAGACCATGCGGCCCCTTCCTCAGGCAAACAGAGTGCGGAGGCAGCCATCTTTGTAGAGTTGCCCCTCTTATAACAGGTCTGATGACTGGTGAGGGGAATACTCAGGTAACAGCAGGAGATATGCAGAAAGCACAGAATGAATGAAGCAGGGAGATCCTTGCATTGCAGGTTCTCAGGTACAGCTTCCTCTCCAGCAAGGAGAACATGGAGCAAAACCGTTATTATTATTATTAGGGATGCACCGATACCGGTATTTTGGTACCGATATAATTTTTTTCCCGGTACTCGACGATACCAGATACCGAGTAACGGAAGTCCCATTCAGGAAGCCAGGTGGCGTGTAATGACTCGCCACCTGGCTTCCTGATTAGCCGGGCAGCGTGTAAAGACTCCTCACTCGGCTTCCCGATTAACATGAAAGTCTCTTACCTTGTCCAGCCTGTCACCCCCGGGGCCTCTCCAGCTAGAAGGCGGCCTTCCTCTGGTACCCAGCCAGAGCCGTCTGGCCGGCCAATCAGGAAGACGGGCGCCGTGTAATGACGGGGGAGCGTGAAGCCAGCTTCCAGGCCAAGCAGAATGCCGGGCGCTGCGTCATCGCATGCTGCCCTTCACTTTCAGCCTGATAAAGGGGACCCTGTGCGGCCCCGAAAGCGCTTGATTCCACTTTGAGTGACTTCTAAAAATAAAAACGAAGATTCACTAAAACGTTGACGTATTCTGTCATATTTGGAGTGCTGGTGACATCTCTTCACAACGATTTTACTTGATGCGGTGCCATCCGTAGTCATTGCGAGCACCCATTTCTTCTTATGGGAAGTCCGGTAAGGTGTGCTACAGGTCCTTGGACATTTATTACATGC
>NW_017307820.1:118250-136290 GCF_000935625.1 Nanorana parkeri
CGGTGCCATCCGTAGTCATTGCGAGCACCCATTTCTTCTTATGGGAAGTCCGGTAAGGTGTGCTACAGGTCCTTGCACATTTCTTACATGCTGCCCGGCTTCCTGATTGGCCGGCAAGTTGGCTCCATGCTCTCTCATCACAAGAGAGCATGGAGCCGGCTTCCCGGCCAATCAGGAAACCGGGCGGCGTGTAATGACGCGCTGCCCGGCTTTCTGATACAGGAAGTACTCGTGCTAGGCATCGGAGCATTTGGGCGAGTCTATCCAAAATTTTACAAAAAGGGTTTTGGCTTCAGATGCACTTTAATAATTGACCTGATGCATGCGTGTCATACTGTATATGGCAACTTCCCTTTAATAGAAATACAGAGACTGCCATCGCTGACCTGGACATGCATGTAGATGAAGAAAATAAGAACTGATCCACATACCGGTTCCAGGTCATTGACTCAAAGTACTGAAACCACTGGATCAGCATAACAGGGGCCTATTATTTCCGGGAGAGGTCAGCCTTCATACTTCCTCTGTACGGGGCCCCTAAAGCATGTTTCCTTCTGTTCCACATCACGTCTGCATTGTATTTGAATAAAATGTATTTCAGTATACGCAATCTCTGTTCTACGGTGGAACAACTCATTGGAAGACATTCGAGATTGTATTTCTTCCGCTTATAAAGTAACATTGGGCCTAGGATCTAGGTGGCACCAACAGAAATGAAAGTCCCCAGCCACACCTTATCCAATCACTATCCAAATCCTGCCGCCTTCACCTTTGTAATATCTCTATACGCCCCTACCTCACCAATGAAAGCACAAAGCTGCTCATACACTCACTTGTTATCTTCCATCTCGACTATTGTAACTCCTCATTGGCCTACCTCTACACAGGCTATCATGAACGCAGCTGCTGGACTTATCCACCTAACCAACCGCTCAGTGTCTCCAACCCCCCTATGTCAATCCCTGCACTGGCTTCCATCCCCCGATCCCCTCTGTCAATCCCTGCACTGGCTTCCATAACCACTTCTAAAGTCATCCACAACTCTGCCCCCGGCATTATCTCCAACCTCGTCTCAAAGTATCACTCAATTCCCTCTACTCCCCCCAAGACCTCCTGCTCTCTAGTTCCCTCATCACCGCTTCCCATGCTCGCCTCCGGGGCTTCTCTAGAGTCTTTTCCATCCTTTGGAACGCCCTACCCCAACCTGTCCGGCTATATCCTACTCTGTCTTTAGGTGGTTGATCCCTTTAGGGAAGCCTATCCTTCTTCAACATAACCACTGAACTATCACTTTCTCAAACAATTTATCTCCACCTTTTGTATCACTTGCCTTTCCCTTTTAGATTATAAGCCCTCAGGGGCAGGGCCCTCCTTACCATCTTGTCTTGATTTGTATTGTAACGGTAATGTCCTCCTTATATTGTAAAGCGCTGCACAAACTGTTGGCGCTATATGAATCCTGTATAATAATAATACAAGAGAACAGGCCCTGAAACACCAGTCCAGGAGTAGACCACTGCTTGGGTGGTGATGTCACCAAAGACCAAACCCAATACGGGTATTGGGCCATGTGATCGAAACCAAAGTGGTTTGGAGACAGGTGACCCTGCCGGAATTTTGATACTCTCCTTGCCTGAAACCACAAGATGGAATGTAGGCATTCAGCCAAATGACCAGCACTGGAAGGAGAGCGAAGCAATCGTTTCATCAGGAGAGTCAAGATGGGAGTTGGTTCTATACTATAGGTCCATCAGACTAGAAAAGTCATGAAGATTCTTCAAGAGGAGGTTCAGAGCACGCAAGTATTCCACATAGATTCATGACTGAGGCCTTTTTTTCCATTTTTTGCACCCATGTTATATTCCACATTTTAGGCCTGAAAATTACTTAAACCCCCCCCCCCCCCACAATCAGTGAGCTAAGGGACCGGGATTACAGCTATTGAGAGGAGCTTGCTGTCCATACACCATCTGGTGAGTAACCACCGTTTGGGGGACTTCAGATCGGGTGAGGAGGAATTGTGGAACTCTCATCAGAACGCTCATATTGATTTTTATATAACTTATCTATTTTTTTCGTATATATATATTTTTTGGTGCAGTTTGTGTTAGTTCACATCACGGACTGAAATTGCTAATTTGCACTTCTTCACATATTTATGAAATATTTTTATTGAATGGTTATTTAATTTTTTATAGTTCACTTCGATATACTTAGTTTTATGATTTTTATAGTGTGATATCCTGTTACATTTATTCACTTATCTTATTGAGGAATGTAGCTTTCCTTTTGATTGTTTGCACATCAGCACTTTTTCAGTCCTGTATGGACACCTGTTTTTTAGTACTTTATATTCATATTGGTAGGTTTTTTTGAAGACTTATACACAGGGTTGTCACTCATGTTTTGATCCATATATATTCACATACCTTTAGAGTGGAGACTGCGAGCCCGGCCTTCTCCAACATCAGTACCTGACCTCACAAATGGCCCAACATTCCCATAAATCAGGGGTCTCAAACTCTTTTGACTCGGGGGCCACTCAATTATTTGTTTCCCATGGGGGCTGCTTGCCAAATTTCGTACATCAAAATAAAATTTAATTATATCCGGTTTGGTTCTACAGACCCCAATATATATTTAAAAAATACTACCCTTGCACATAGTAAAAGAAATACTACCCTTGCACATAGTAAAAGAAATACTACCCATGCACATATTAAAAAACACTGCCCATACACATATAAAAAATATTAGCACTGCACATATAAAAAAAATACTGCCACTGCACATAAAAGATACTGCCCATGCACATGTACAAATATTACCACTTCACATATTTTTTTAAAAAACTGCCCCTGCACAGAACTGAGCTCAGTGAAGGGAGGAGCCTTCCCAGAAGAGTTGAAGCTGTTATAGTGGCAAAGGGCGGAGCCAACCCAATACTGAACCCTACGGACTAAGACTGGGATGCCATTAAAGTTCATGTGCGTGTAAAGGCCGGCGTCCCAATACTTTTGGCCATATAGTATATATACTGTATATATATTACACACACACACACTGTATATAGATGGTCCACTCTTGTTTCTGCTACTTTTCCAACCCAGTGTCCTGATCTTTTCCGCTTTAAAAGCCTCACACACTACTTTCACAGCATCCAATCCAGATACACCCCGGAACCTACTTCCGTGTGACAAAGCCCGTTCCTGTGCATAGCTCAGTCCGAGGTTTCAATCACAGAGTGTCTGACAGGAGATGAATATCGCTGTGCTGTCTCTTTAGCTAACCCATATGGCTCTGGGAATCCATTGTCAGGAATGAAATGTTTATTTGCAACAAAGATTGTGTTTGTGCCGATATCTCGGTCTGTCTGTCGATCTGTCAGTCTGTGTCTGTCTGTCGGTCGATATAGATACACAGTTATCTCTGGAAATAATTGGGCCCTGACAGAATTGTCATCATTCTGGCTCTGTTCACCACCACAATGGATTTGAAATGAAACAACGGAGATGCAATTGAAGTGCAGACTTTCATCTTTAATTCGAGGGGTTAAACTAAAATATCAGAGGAAACATTTCCGGAACACAGTCCCCTTATTTCTGGGGCTGAAATGTAATTGGACAAATGAACGCAATCGTAAATAATCCTTTGGCGAGAATCCTGTGCAGGCGATGGCTGGAATGGACATCACCAAACCTGGATTTCCTTCTTTGTGATGCTTTGTCAGGCCTTTACTGCAGCCCCGCCCCCGTATCTCCGGTGCTGCCCCCGTACTTCCGCTGCTATCCAGGTCCTTCTCTGCGCCGACCCGTACCCCTCCGCTCACCCGGCCCGTTCCTCTGATCACCCGGCCCGTTCCCTCCTCTGCTCCGCCCCCGTGCTTCTGCTGCATCTACACCCTTGGTTCTTAACTGGTGGGTCGTGACACAATAGTGGGTCGCAACCTGGTTTTCATTGGGTCACCGCATGCCTTCCCATTTTCTAAGTGAGAGGCTCCTCAACCTCCCCCCTAGCGCAGCACTGTCCGTTCTCTTGCCAAGCAGCCATTCAAAATATGCTGCCCGGTGCCAAGTGACAGCTGGAGGTGGGCTGGGGTATGGCCGCGAGGGAGCTCCAACCATACGTGCATTGCTTACAGCTCCCTCACGTGTCCTATAGAGGTGCCTGGACCGGATTGACATCACATTCTGTCTCCCGGCACCTCTACAGGGCACACAAGGGAGCTGTACCAGCAATACACATATGGGTGGAGCTCCAGCACAGCACAGCAGCCCACACTGGACCCCAGGCTGAGAATCGTACAGATCACCCGCACCGGAATGCACAGTACCGCAATGCCGTGCGTTCCATTGCAGTGCCACTTGAGTCCTGAGGTTACACAGATTGAGAATCACTGATCAAGAGGCTGGGAGTCATAACATGCAAGAGCAGGCTGGCTACTGAACCCGCCCACTGCCTGCTGTCAATCAGCATGGGAGGACCTGATGGAGAACTTTCTCCTTCAGGTCCCTCCTCTGCTGACTGGCAGTGGGCGGGTGCAGTAGCCAGCCTGCTTTTGGTTACTGCAATTTGAAATATCCAATAGCAGGCTGGCTATTTCCCCCAGCAATAAAGTAACAAAATAAAAAAAAAGTTAAAGAAACTAAAATTAAAAAGCCTAAAAAAAAAGTTAAATAATTAAAAATGCAAATTAAAATAAATACGTTTAATAAACTAAAATTGGCAACTCTAAGGGCCAGTTCACACCAGCTCCGGTACGTTCCAGCACGATTCCCTCCTGGAACGCATTGTAGCACATCCCGCCCAGCGTTCCATCGTTCAGGTTGAAGTCAATGGCACCACAGTGCGATCGACCTGCACCAGAACGCATGGCACAGCAGTGCCTGCGTTCCGGTCCGGTGTGATCTGAAAAAACAGTGCATGCAGCATCATTTTTTAAGATCGCACTGGACCAGAACACAAGCACGGATGTGCCACGCGTTCTGGCGCGGGCGATTGCACTACGGACCCCCCCCGCCCCATTGACTTCAACACACTGCAAGGGCCCCCCGCCCTTAAACGCAGGAAGTTGGATGGGATGTGCTCCAGCAGGGAATCGTGCTGGAATGCACCGGAGCCGGTGTGACCCGAACCCTTAAAACGTAGATGGCCGATCACTTTTTTGTCTCTGTAGGTGGCCACCGGGACCAATAATGAGGGTGAACCTACCAGAGGAGAGACACAAACTCATCCAAAACTAAAAAAAAGTGTGGGCTTGGGGTACACTTTAAAATATAATGGACACCGAACCCTCATTGTTCCCTTCAAAAAAAGATTATCTCTTGCAGTGGGACTACCGACTCCCCCCCCCCTGCAAAGCAATGGCTAAGTGCTTCTAGGTCTAGGCAGGGATGTCCAAACTGCGGCCCTCCAGCTGTGGTGGAACTACGAATCCCATGAGGCATTGCAAGATTCTCACAGCCACAGACATGACTCCGGGAGAGAGAGGCCTCATGGGATTTGTAGTTTCACCACAGCTGGAGGGCCGCAGTTTGGACATCGCTGGTCTAGGGCCTAAAAAAAAGATATACTCACCTGATCCTCGGCCCCGACTGGCTGCTAGATCAATCCCCACAGCCTCTTCTTTCCTGGGCTCCAGGGGGTCTAAGTACCGCCGATGTCCTCTAGTCCAATACAAGAACATTGACCTGCATGGGACGTGAGGACACCAAGGGACATTCTACAGCCAGAGCGGAAGGAGGGAGAGGCGAGTGGTCACCGCCGCGGGACTGACGATCAGGCGAGTTAATCTTTTATTTTAGACCCTAGACCGGCGGTGGCGAATCCTATGCCACAGCTGGCAGGCAGGGCCCTCTCTGCTGGCACACGAACCGTAAGCTTGCCTCATTGCTGTTATCGGTTATTACTACCGATGAGGAACCGGCCGAGATCTGCACAGCGGCTGTGTGGTCGGCATCTCTCGATCCGCTTATCGAAGGAGGCGGCAGCCATTGAGCTGTCCCAGCCCTGTTCAGCTATTTTGGCAGCGAGAACCACAGGTGATTGACAGCAGCAGTGGGGGGGTTGCAATAACCGGCCTGCTATTGGCTATTGCATTTAAAATGCAATAGCCAACAGCAGGCAGCGGGTGGGTGCAATAGCCAACAGCAGGCTGGTTGTTGATTCCCCTGCTAACGGCCGGGGTTTTTTTTTTATTATTTGTACTCTGACAGCGGCCAGCTGTCAGAATAAAAACAAAGACAGGCGGCTAGGGGTCCGGCCGATGTCAGGCGACTGCCTGCTGTTTATATTCAGCTGCTATGTAAACAGACTATCGGTACCTGATATCGGTTATCGGCCTTAAAGGTAGCCAATAATCGGTACCGAAAAATCCATATCGGTCGACCCCCAGTACAGTATAGGTTGGCACTTTTGAGATACATAAGCTGCTTTAATGATTCAGTTTGGGCACACGGTTTAAAAAGCTTTGCCATCACTGCCCTAGACCATAACAAGCTCTTAATCCTTGCAGCGCAGGGGTAGCCCCACTGCATGGGTTCGTTTTTAATATGCCCAGAGTACTTCTTTAATCCCCTCCCGTCCATGGCCGTTCCTGAACAGACGGGAGCCTTATAGGAGCGGGAGGGCGTCTTAAGACAACCTGCCCCTCCCCCCCGCTCATGCGCGGACATGAGTGGGGAAACTGTCATGAGATGGCTGTTTACATTCAAGCGATCGGGCGTCTCGAGAGTCGCCGCCGGCCCTGAGATCCGCTGTGCCCGGTGCAGCTGGGACCGGCGCGGCAACGCTCTCAGTGGAGATCAGTACACGATCTCTCTTTGATCTCTTCTCGGTCCCCGAATGCAGGAAGTGATGTATATTACATCACTTCCTGCATTCAGTGTCGGGTTACAGATGCCGGTGAGAAGCTAATGAAGCAGATCTCTGCTTCATCAGCTTCTCTGGGGGTCCCTAGGTGACATCAGGGGTCTTGGAGACCCGTGATGTCTCCATAAAGAGGACCTGTTATTTGATTTGGCTATCACATAGGGGATATCGTAGCCCCCTGTGATAGCAATAAAGTTAAAGTGTAAAAAATAAAAAGTTTTACAAAAATAAGAAATAAAGAAGCTAAAAAAATAGTCACCAAAAAAAAAAAAAAAAAAAAAAAAAAAACATGTTAAAAGACTAAAAAAAAAAAAAATAACAAAAACATGTTTAAAGTCCCCTACCCACCCACATACACACACAAACATGCGTCAGGTTGTGCCAAACATTGTGCCTCACATGTTACATATCGCCGCGAACGTCGGAATGAGAGCAATAATTGTAGGGCCATTAATCACTGATAACACTAAACTGATGAGCTGTAAAAGCTTTTAAAGCGTCACCTATGGCCAATTTTGGGTGTGGTCGTTTTCTGCGATTTCGCGGGCGCGCGCAATGTTAAAGCTTGACATGTTTGGTGTCTATTTACCCGACGTGATCCGATCTTTTATATTTTACCAAAAAAATCGGGGTGATAATAAATGTTTCCTAACATTTCATAGGGAAACAGGTTTTTTAAACAAATTTAGGGTACTTTTTTGTTGTATAGTAAAAAATAAAACCCCAGTGGTGAATAAATATCACCAAAATAAAGCTCTATCTGTCCCCAAAAAATGGTATAAAATTCATTTCAGTACAGCGTTACATGACGGAATAAACGTCAGTCAAAGTACCGCAGCGCTGAACACTGAAAAATGGCCTGGACAGGAAGGGGGTGTAACACCCCAGTCAGCAAGTGGTTAAAACATCTCCTGGTTCTTAAGACGGTGGTCCACATTTAATTAACATTGGTACAGTGTGAAGGAAGGAACAACACGCTTAGTCTGTTGCTTAATTAGTAGGCTCTCAAACACATGGGTTTACTTCAGACAGCTGCTATGGGGACTGGGGGTGGAAGGGGGCCCCAGTAGGTTGCTGAGGCTGTTAAACATAGAACATGTGGAGATAATACAGTTCTGTATCGTTAAGGGTTCGGAGGTTTTATCAGGGAAGCATTTTCCGCACTCAGAACACAAATACGGACGGTCTCCTTTGTGACACCGTTCGTGCTTATTAACGGCGGCCTTTCGAGCAAAGCATTTACCACACTGTAGACAAGAATATGGCTTCTCGCCTGTGTGTGTTGTCCAGTGGTAGTCTAAAGAGGATTTTGTTGCAAAACCCTTCCCGCACTTCGAACAAGAATGAGGCTTCTGGTTCATGTGAATTATTTTGTGGCGGTCAATACCAGCTTTATCTGGAAAGCTTTTTCCGCACTGGCTGCAAGAATATGGTTTCTCCCCAGTGTGACCTCTGGCGTGTTTATTAAGTTCTGCTTTCAGGACAAAGCTTTTTCCACACTGACAGCATAAATATGGCTTCTCCTTTCGGTGAGTCCTTTCATGTTTAACGCAGTCCGCTTTCTGAGCGAAGCATCGCCCACAATCGGAACAGGAAAAAGGCTTCTCGCCCGTGTGTGTTCTCTGGTGGTTAATGAGAGTCGACTTTAGGGCGAAACATCTCCCGCACTCAGAACACGAGTAAGGCTTCTCTCCGGTGTGAGACTTCTGGTGTCGGATTAGAGGAACTTTTTCAGCAAAACATTTCCCACATTCAGGGCATGAATATGGCTTCTCGCCTGTGTGAAGTCTTTGATGCGTAACAAGATTGCCCTTTTGGGTAAAACATTTCCCGCAATCTAAACAAGGGTAGGGCTTCACCCCGGTGTGAACTCTCTCATGCTTGGCGAGTTCAGATTTCCTCAGGAAGCTTTTGCCACACTCGGAGCAGGAGAAGGTTGCCCCGACACCACGAACTGTGTGATTGGCAATGGGACCTGAAGGAGAACCCCTCCCATGTGTAGAGGGATCAGGTGATGGATCTGGATTGGTAAGTGTCAAATGGCGATTTGGTGTCATGGAGTTTTCTCGGGGTGAATCTGATGTAATGTCATGAACTTCTATTGGGCCGTCTGGACAGATAACGGAATGCTTCTTAGTGCTGTACCTTCTATATCGTCCATCTGGAGAAGATTAAAGAAAGGTTCATTTTAATGGGTCAATCATTTACAGGCAGCCCCCCCTCCCCCCATCACCAGTTCTGTTCATTGATACCCCAAGAAAAGAATCCATCTGCTCATTGCCCATAATATCTCCTGTGTGAATCTTCCCTTTATATATTTGGCCTCACCTGCACTGATCTCTATAGAAGCTTCCTCCTCTTTAATCCACGCACGTCCGTCTTCCTCCTCAGCTTTGACATCTCTCGGAGTGTCTCCGGGGTCTGTGAATGAAGATGAGAGTGAAGCCCCCTGCACGGAGATGTATGAGAGACCCCAGAGAGAGTGTGTGGGGGGGGAGACCCTGTACTGAGATGTATGAGAGACCCCAGAGAGTGTGTGGGGGGGAGACTGGTCACGTCTCTTGGCTGGTAACACACAATGACATGATGTGAGAAAGAGAGCCGGAGTCTAATAGAGGCTGATACCTCCTGACTCCCCCCACTAGACACATTCCGTCCCCCCATTACTGTCTACTGACAGAGGAGGGGGGAGAAGAAGAGATTGAAGCCCCCTGTACTGAGATGAATGAGAGACCCCAGAGAGAGTGTGGGGGGAGGGGGGGACTGGTTACGTCTCTTGGCTGGTAACACACAATGACATGATGTGAGGAGGAGAGCCGGAGTCTAATGGAGGCTGATGGCTCCTGACTCCCCCCACTAGACACATTCCATCCCCCCATTACTCTACTGACAGAGGAGGGGGGAGAAGAAGAGATTGAAGCCCCCTGTACTGAGATGAATGAGAGACCCCAGAGAGAGTGTGGGGGGAGGGGGGGACTGGTTACGTCTCTTGGCTGGTAACACCCAATGACATGATGTGAGGAGGAGAGCCGGAGTCTAATGGAGGCTGATGGCTCCTGACTCCCCCCACTAAACACATTCCGTCCCCCCATTACTATCTACTGACAGAGGAGGGGGAAGAAGAGATTCTGGGACAAAGAGAATCTGGGACTCTTTTCGGGATTTAGTGTTTATTCCTCACCTGTCCTGATCTCCGGAAGGATCTCCTCCTCCTTACACAGCTCATCACCCCTTGCCTCCATCTCCTCTTCTTCTTTTACTTCAACTTTTATATAATTGTCATTCTGGATGAAATAAACATACAAAGTGAAATCCCCAAAAAATATAGAAAGGGTTTAAAATTTTAACTTTTGCTCTGTTATCATTAATATATTGTAATTATTTGCCCTCTGCCATCTACCTGATCCTCCCGAGGGATCTCATGATGTTCTTGAGGGAGCTCATGATGCTCTGGGGGAAGCTCATGATGTTCTCGAGGGATCTCATGATGTTCTCGAGGGAGCTCATGATGCTCTGGGGGGAGCTCATGATGTTCTCGAGGGATCTCATGATGTTCTCGAGGGAGCTCATGATGCTCTTGAGGGAGCTCATGATGTTCTTGAGGGAGCTCATGATGCTCTGGGGGAAGCTCATGATGTTCTCGAGGGATCTCATGATGTTCTCGAGGGATCTCATGATGCTCTTGAGGGAGCTCATGATGCTCTCGAGGGAGCTCATGATGCTCTCGAGGGAGCTCATGATGCTCTCGAGGGAGCTCATGAAGTTCTCGAGGGAGCTCATGAAGTTCTCGAGGGAGCTCATGAAGTTCTTGAGGGAGCTCATTATGCTCTTGAGGAATCACATGTTCTTGAGGCATCTTATGATGTTCCTGATGGATCTTTGTATTCCTGAGATTCCACACAGGAACATCCTGAGGACGGGTGAAGACATGTACCTGTTTTTACTAGTCACTAGGGAGAAAAGCACTATAGAAATATAGAAATATTATTATCACCTGATCATCCTGAGGAACCTCCTGGTGTTTCTGTGTGGAGTCCCGGGAATACAGAGGACGGGGGCATCTCTCTGGGGTATTTCTGTTCCTGAAACCATCTGTAGGAAACACACACACTGACTGAATGCATTGTTTCTATGTCTTGATATCAGAGGATGTGTGTATCTGGGTGGATCCTCAATACTCAAGAAATGAAAGTCTCCTCTTACCCGGTGATGTGAGGGGCGGCCGGTTCTCCATCATGGTGTTCTTCTACAGATTCTTCAATATCCCTTAAAAGTAGAATAAAGCAGGATCAGATGTAAATCTTTCCACTTTGCTGACGCCAGAAAAAGGAAATGCACGATGAGTACTAATATTCAATTTTCATTACAATACAGCTCCCGCCTCATTGCGCTCACCGCCACAGGTGATAAGAACCAATTATTGCACTTCATGGAGGAGGAACTTCCACTGTAGTGCATTGTGATGTCAGAAGTGGAATATTGGTCTGCGTTGGAATTAGGGCTGCAGCTAACGATTATTTTCATAATCGATTAACTGTTGCAGCTCTAGTTGGAATTACTACCTGTGGGGTTGTTCACGAGATAAATAGAATTCGGGAACTTGATTTTTCCAATAATCCGAACAAATGTAAACGCAACGCAAGACGCGGGTTGCAGCTTTCCAAAGAATCCCCCCAGCGCTGTCATCGCCAGCAGAGCTGACCATCTAATGCTCTACACATCAGAGGACTTGCAGGGAGATGATGATTTGTTCAGGTGACATGATTTGTTCAGGTGACACAGAGAATGCTAGGACCCCCTGCTGGAGATCTCGAGACGTTGGAACTTTCGATAGGACACCCCCTTCTCTCATAATAAGAAGACATGATTACCTCCTCACTGCTCACTCGCTCTCCAGCCTGACATTTGTAAGGAATCACTGAGAAACACAGGACCAATCCAGTAACCTTTCTGGGTTTTAAATATGAGCTACAAGAAAATGGCCGCCAACCTCCAGTGCTTGACAACTCTTCAAAGTGCGCACGCGCGTAACTAGAGAAACGCGGAAGTAGATGACCTGCCGTGGAACGCATAAGAGAACCACATACCGGAAATTGCTACCGTTTCGTTCCTTGACAGTAATGAGGCACTGTAATGCTTGCTAGAACAAACTCTAGAGCCCAACGATAAAACAAAACACTCCCTGCAGAGAAGCGGCGGCCATTGTTTTGTAGCTTATATTGTACTGGTTCTGCAGAAGGTCCGGTGTTCTATCGAAAGCTCCAACTCCTCGAGCTTTCCAACTGCCTCACTTCCGGTTTTGTTAGAACTAAGAAGTTTGGCCAAGAAAGCTCTTTTGCACGAGCGCCAGCCGCGGCATTGCCCTATATACATACACCACCGCAATGAAGTATTAAAATGAACTAGGATCCCAGTAATCCAGCCACTCAAGCGGCGGCCATATTGAGTGGGGCACGTGAGATTAATAACGTGCTGGATTAGTGTGATCCTAGTTTATTTTAATACTTCATTGCTGTGCTGTATGTGTATAAGGCAATCCCGCAGCTGGCGCTCGTGCACAAGAGCTTTCTTGCCCAGACCTCTTAGTGCTAACTAAACCAGAAGTCAGGCAGTTGGAGAACTCGATAAGTTGGAACTTTTGATAGAACACCGGCGGCCATTTTGTTGTAGTCCTGACGGGGGAAGAAGTTGCAGCAGTGTGAGAATCCTGCTGGAGGGGGTGTTATCTTGGACAGTGTGAGCCCAGTAAGGAGGAGGTAATAATGTCTTCTTATTATGAGAGGAGGAAGAGAGAGAGAAGGGGGTCCCAGATCATGTCAGCTCAACAAATCATCATCTTCCTGCAAGTCCTCTGATGTGTAGAACATTAGATGGTGAGCTCTGCTGGGGATGATAGGGAATAGAATCATATGGTTAGGATGTAGACAGTGGTTGAGCGGTAAAAGACCACCATGACGTCTAGGGTCTATGCACCCTAGAATATGGCGATTACCAAATCCAGTTTACAGCTTCTGAGATTGGAAACACAATGGGGGGAATTTATCATAACTAGAGCAGACAGAATCTGGAGCAGTTGCCCATGGCAACCATTTAGCTTCTCTCTTCAGTTTGTTCAGTTAGCCTTTGAAATTCAAAGAATGGAACTGATTGGTTACTATGGGCAACTGCTCCAATTATAATAAATCCCCCTCAATGGACTTTCAACGGCGTAGCGCTAAGGAAAGGCTAAGTGTCTTCTCCAAGAGGCTGCAGTCCCGACGCTGCTGGTCAACACTATAGAATCCTGCAGGAATTTGGAGGCGTGCAGAGAGGTCTTCCACATTCTATTGGAATAGTACTGAAGAACGCAAATAGGAAATACAATCTTATGTACATAAGGGAATTCAAGGCTGAATTTCTAAAAGAACCCAGAAGGGGCTCATCAAAGGGACTGTCACCCAGAAGACAGTAATGAGCCCTGAAGGCATTCTAGTTTATAGCCACATGTTTAAAGAGATCTACCTTTTCATGATATTATATTTGTGATAATATGGATTTATTGCAGTGGGAACTGTCCAAAGAAACCTTTGTTAGAAATACAGACTCATACAAAGGAGGGGAGATTTACAAGAACGGAAGGATCTGTAGAAGGACCTCATGATGGTGAACAGGCCGCCCCTCACATCACTGGGTAAGAGGAGACTTTCATTTCTTGAGTATTGAGGATCCTACTAGATACACACATCCTCTGATATAAAGACATAGAAACAATGTATTCAGTCAGTGTGTGTGTTTCCCACAGATGGATCCAGGAACAGGAATACCCCAGAGAGATGTCCCCGTCCTCTGTATTCCTGGGATTCCACAGAGGAACATCAGGAGATCCCTCAGGCCTGTCCTCTGTATTCCTGGGACTCCACACAGGTACATCAGGAGATCCCTCAGACCCGTCCTCTGTATTCCCGGGATTCCACACAGGAACATCAGGAGATCCCTCAGGAACATCAGGAGATCCCTCAGACCCGTCCTCGGTATTCCCAGGACTCCACACAGGAACATCGGGAGATCCCTCAGGAACATCAGGAGATCCCTCAGGAACATCATGAGATCCCTCAGGAACATCAGAAGATCCCTCAGGAACATCAGGAGATCCCTCAGGAACATCAGGAGATCCCTCAGGATGATCAGGTAATAATAATATTTCTATAGCTCTTTTCTCCCTGGTGACAAATAAAACTGGTATATGTCTTCACCCTAAATTACTTAAATATAAAATAGTCTATATTGTGTCTTATACAGTGTGAAGGCCTAACTGTTGTTAAAGTTGAAGTGAAAGAAGAAGCAGAGACATATGTGAGGGTTGAAGATCCATGCAAGCAGGAGGAAATCCCTCCAGAGATCAGCACAGGTGAGGAATAAACACTAAATCCAGAAAAGAGTCTCAGATTCTCCTTGTTCAGTCACTACAACAATCTCTTCTTCTCCCCCCTCCTCTGTCAGTAGATAGTAATGGGGGGACGGAATGTTTCTAGTGGGGGGAGTCAGGGGCCATCAGCCTCTATTAGACTCCGGCGCTCCTCCTCACATCATGTCATTGTGTGTTACCAGCCAAGAGACGTGACCAGTCTCCCCCCACACACACTCTCTGGGGTCTCTCATACATCTCAGGGGGGTCACTCTCATCTTTATTCACAGGTTTCGGAGACTGTCAGGGAGATGTCAAAGCTGAGGAGGAGGAAGAACACGTGATGATCAAAGAGGAGGAAACTCCTATAGAGATCAGCACAGGTGAGGAACAAATAGAGAAAAGAGCATAAGATTCTCCTTGATCAGAGGACATGTTTATTAGACCCTTTGTCGCTAGATAACGCTCTATATTAAAGTTCGGGATATTTCAGGATTACCTTTCAAGTATAATATAAAATGATTGAGTAGGAAGAGGGCGGTCTTTTGCCGACACTGGGAGAGACAGTTGTACGATATGTATTTCTGGGATTATTTTTAAAGCCACTATGTAAAAACCACCAGATCACACTATTTTCATCCAACAATTTTGTAAAAAAAATTGGGTACCTATTTCCCCGCAACACACTGTAGCTTCATCGGTTGGCCCCTTCGTCATTATAATAGTGACACAGGGGCTGGCCGTTGAACCTACAGCACATAGCGGGGGCGCAGGCATCCAACACTCCCCGGAGTGTTGGATGTGAAGCTTCCTCAGTCAACGGTAGCTCTTAAAGTGAAGATCAGAGGAACTGCTGTCGGGTGGGTCTTCTTTTGGAGGTGGTGTGGAATTTGTTTTTAGAAACACGACAGAGTGCACCCATGTTGTTGTTTTTTTATATATCTTTAGTTCCAGGCCCATTGCTTTGACCCTGCAGTCCCCAGAATCACCCATCCATCATTGTTGAGACAAACAGCTTTTGCCAGTAATCGAAGAGGGAGTCAATCGGAGCTGGTCCAGTTATGAGCCTCTACTGGAATACCATAGAACAATGGTTCTCAACCTTTCTAGGGCCGGGACCCCTTGGTAACATTTGCCAAGTTGTGGTGACCCCGCAACTGTAAAATTTAGGGATGCATCAATACTAGTATCTGTGTGGGCTCTCAGGAGGCTATGCGGGCTCTCAGTTGGCTAGTGGGACTCTCTGGTGGCATCCAGTGCGGCCTCTGTGGTGCCCAGTGCGTGCTCTGTGGTGATCAAGCACTCACCTCCCCTCACTCCTGCCTGCTCCCCTCTCTCTGATCCTCTCCGGCCGCTGCAGCGCCATCTAAGGGAACTGACACTGCTGCGCTAGGAGGAGGCTGAGGAGCCTCTTAGCTAGAGCAGCACAAAGCACGTGGGGACCCACTCAACTGTGGGTTGTGACCCACTTTTGGGTCACGACCCACAGGTTGAGAACCACTGCCATAGAAGTATTTGTCTATGGTTTTCCCTTTGGTGTTGTATACCCTCTAAGAACTGGTTGCACTTTTTACTTTAGGAGGACCTTTAGCTTGTCCAACATCTCAGCCTTGTAGTGACCAAGTGATTAATGCTCTTGAAGACACCCCTGGTGATATCAAGTTTGAAGAGCATGAGTTGGCACAGAATGGAGTAGAGTATTCATCCCCACCATATAACCCAGGGATGTCCAAACTGCGGCCCTCCAGCTGTGGTGGAACTACGAATCCCATGAGGCTTTGTAAGATTCTCCCAGACATGACTCCTGGAGAGAGATGCTTCATGGGATTTGTTGTTTCACCACAGCTGGAGGGCCGGAGTTTGGCCATCCCTGATATAACCTTATCAGGTACCTGGAGGCCAGTAAGACAAGGCGGCTTCTCTTGCATCTCGTGTCCGGCACCCCCTGGAGGTGGGAACAGGGCGTGCGGAGGACAGTAAGGAGCACGAGTGCCAGTGCTCCCTCATGAGGTACAGTTATTCACTTAGCAGGTGACCTTTAGCTCTACTTTTGGCCCCAATTTCATGGGCCGCTTCAGTCACCAGTCATAAAGTCCGCCTTCTATGTTAAACATTCAACCTCAGTAACCCTCTTCCCCAATTTCTGTGTCATGGTGGAGCCTGGAGATAGCCGGTTTGGTTTCCTTGCTCTGGGCCGCATTCTCACTTCCACCTCCTAGACATTTTCTTTTGGTTGTCACTAGGGATGCACCGATACCGATACTAGTATCGGTATCGTACTCGCCCAAATCCTCCGATACCTAGCACGAGTACTTCCTGTATCAGGAAGCCAGGCTGCGCATCATTACACGCTGCCCGGCTTCCTGATTGGCCCGGAAACGGCTCCATGCTCTCTCGTCACTTGTGATGAGAGAGCATGGAGCCGATTTCCCGGCCAATAAGGAAGCCGGGTAGCGTGTAATGACGCCCTGCCCGGCTTCCCGATTGGTCAGGAAGCTAGCAAATCCGGAAGCCGGGCGCCGTGTAATGACGCAGCGCCGGCATTCTGATTGGCCGGAAAGGCGGCGTCATGCTCCCTCGTCATCTCATGAATCATAATATTAAGAAACTGACCTTAAATCATTAGTTTGTATTGCTTTTGAAAAAATGTGACCTGTCCCTTTAAGAAAAAGTATCGGTAATTGGTATCGGCGAGTACTTGATCAAAAGTATCGGTACTCGGTCGTAAAAAAGTGGTATCGGTGCATCCCTAGTTGTCACCCACCTCCTCAAAGTTTCTCGGAGCCGGGTTTGGAGAAGAAGAGGCAAGTGTAGACAGATAAGCATCTTGGTCGGCACATTTCATCCTGGTGCTTAGGAAGGTCCATGTCCTTGTGAAATCAGCTGCCTGTGGTCTTCTACACCGAGGTGGCACTTTGCTTTTCTGTTGAAGCCAAGTCTTCAAGAGGAATAACAGGCTACTACTTGTCCTTTTCTGTTCTTTACCGAGTGCTAGATGTAGTTGTCTGGTAATTCTTGCGGTTACATGTCTTTACATTTGTGCGTTTTCTATAGGTGGACATCCCCGTCCTCTGTGCTCCCGGGACTCCACAGAGGAACATTGTGAGATCTTCCAGGAGGATCAGGTAGATGAAACTGAGGGACTGGGGATTGAGGCGGCTCTTCAATACGGGTTCTGATTGTAATTCTCATATCATTTGCAAGATGTACATCTTGATGTCAGCCTCCTGTAACCCTCTGCGCAGCAGCACCCAGACTGGGAGATGGATGGGCAGCTCTCTGACATACTTATAAGATGAGAGAACAGAGGGATGACTTAAAGCAGGGGCACACACAATTTTTCTTCTGGAGATCTACTCTTCAAATGACGAGCTCAATGAGATCTACCAACGAAAACACACCTGCGGGAGGGGGTGCGATTGCACGCACCTGGAACGCAGGCGCATCAGTGCCTGCGTTCCGGTCCAGTGCGATCCGCAAAAATGCTGCAAGCACTATTTTTGCAGATCGCACTGGAACGCAGGCACTAATGTGCTTGCGTTCCGGGTGCAGGCGATCGCACTGCGGGTGGGAGGGGGATGGCTGCGATGCTATTGACTTCAATGCACCACCACGCCCCCTCCTGCCCTAGCGACTTTGTGGTGTGAATCGGCCCTCTTTCTAGGCTGTCTCTTCTCTCTCTCCTTGCTCTCTCCCCTCTTTCTATCTGCTGTATCTTTCTCTGCTGTCCTCTCTCTCTCTGCTGTCTCTTCTCTCTGCTGTCTCTTCTCTCTGCTGTCTCTTCTC
>NW_017307820.1:136407-182725 GCF_000935625.1 Nanorana parkeri
TCTCCTCCCGCCCCTCCTCTGCTCTCTCCCTCTCTCTCTCTCTCTCTCTCTCTCTCTCTCTCCTGATCCTCTGTCCAGTGACAAGCTGGGGGAAGCATGTTGCTGATCCTCTGTCCAGTCACAAGCTGGGGGACGCATGCTGCTGATCCTTTGTCCAGTCACAAGCTGGGGGACGCATGCTGCTGATCCTTTGTCCAGTCACAGGCTGGGGGAAGCATGCTGCTGATCCTCTGTCCAGTCACAAGCTGGGGGAAGCATGCTGCTGATCCTCTGTCCAGTCACAAGCTGGGGGAAGCATGCTGCTGATCCTCTGTCCAGTCACAAGCTGGGGGAAGCATGCTGCTGATCCTCTGTCCAGTCACAAGTCACTGAGCTCTGAGTCCGCTGCAGACGTTTGACGCTTATCCAATGCGTTCCTACGGATGGGGACATACTGCTGTGGAGTGTGCCCAAGAATGGCCCCAATGCATAGAAACGCATGTGATGAGCAGCGTGCAAGGGCTGTGCGGCATCAGGCCATGCTACACAGTGAAGCTCTCCTGAGCTGAAGGTAAAGCAGCTCATGTATACTGTATGTGTTAGAGGAATCTATGTGGTTGGTTCCCCGGAGTTCAGCTTTGATGGGCGTGGTATTTGTAAGGGGATTTGGCTCAGGTTTAGTGACTGGATTGCCGATCTACGAGAGGAAATGATCATCAGATCAATATCTGGTTCCCCGGCTTGTATCTGGTTCCCCATGCGTCCCCCAGCTTGTATCTGGTTCCCCATGCAGCCCCCAGCTTGTATCTGGTTCCCCATGCGTCTCCCAGCTTGTATCTGGTTCCCCATGCGTCCCCCAGCTTGTATCTGGTTCCCCATGCGTCCCCCAGCTTGTATCTGGTTCCCCATGCGTTCCCCAGCTTGTATCTGGTTCCCCATGCGTCCCCCAGCTTGTATCTGGGTGGTCAGCAGCTTGGCAGGACCTCGTCTTTCCTCTCACACCCGCTGTACAGTTTGTGTTTCTCTACTTTACTGTTTCTATTGCTTCGGGTTATTCAGGAGCAAAATGTTATCAAAGTTGAAGTGAAGGAGGAAGCAGAAGAGTCGTCTCCGAGGTCTGATCATCTACGTGACGAGGAGGAGATTCCGCCAGAGATTGACACCGGTGAGTAGAGAAGAGCCCCACATTCTCCTTCTTTGGGGACTACCACAATCTCCCCCTCCCCCACCCCCCCTCCTCTGTGAGTAGAAAGTGGTGGGTAGGAAAAGACTTCGACGGAACAGAAAGACTTATTGCTGGTCTGTGTTGGTGGGCTTTGGACTTGGTTGGAGATGCTTCTGGGATGATATAGAAATGATTGACAGGTGCGTTTGGCCTGCAGTTGACCTCCTTCTGACCTGCAGCTGACCTCATTATTAACAGAAGTTGACCTCCTGCTCTGCAGGACCCTCTTTTTGATCCGCAGCTGACTTTCGAACCGATGACCTCCTGAACAGCAGTTGACCTCTTTATTGATCTGCAGTTGACCTCCTGCTTACCGGCACTTGACCTCCTGATCTGCAGCTGACCTCCTTGTGACCCGCACTTGACCTTCTGATATGCAGTTCACCTCCTTCTGACCAGCAGTTGACTGCCTGATCTGCAGTTGACCCTATGATATGCAGTTTACCTTCTGACTTGCATTGACCTCCTGATTTGCAGGTGACCTCCTTCTGACTTGCATTCGAACTCCTAACTAGCAGTTGACTTCCTTCTGACCTTTAGTTGACCTCCGAATCTGCAGTTAACCCTTTGTCCTGCATTGACCTCCTGCTCTGCAGTTGACCTTCAGACCTGCATTGATCTCCTGATCTGCAGGTGACCTCCTTCTGACCTGCATTGGCCTCCTGACCTGCATTGATCTCCTGAATTCAGTGGGCATCATTCTGACCTGCTATTGGCCTTCGGATCTGCAGTTTACTTCCTTCTGACCTGCATTGACCTCCTGATCTGCATTGATCTCCTGACCTGCAGTTGACCTCCTGACCTGCATTGACCTCCTGACCTGCATTGATCTCCTGATCTGCATTGATCTCCTGAATTCAGTGGGCATCATTCTGACCTGCAGTTGACCTGCATTGACCTCCTGACTTTCAGTGGGCATCATTCTGACCTGCATTGACCTCCTGATCTGCATTGACCTCCTGATCTGCAGTTTAACCTCCTGACCTGCATTGACCTCCTGACCTTCAGTGGACATCATTCTGACCTGCTATTGGCCTCGGGATCTGCAATTTACCTCTTTCTGATTCCCCGTTGACCTGCTTCAGGCGGGTTTGGCATTCCCATAGACTTGTATGGAACAAACAACGTGCCCAGCAGTTTTCACTTTTCGTTTTACAGATCAGGAATAAACCGTTTTTGTTTTCTGCAGATGGTCGATATAAGAGGTACCACCTCACACCTAACTCTGAAAAGAACACCGTTATCCTAAATCCCCACCCGGCACTACACAGTTCCGATCTATCATCTGTTCCCTCTGCACATGGCGTTGGGTTTCCCGGTAACCATCATACACCTGCTTGCTGGGATGACATATACCCATGTCCTGAGTGTGGGAAACGTTGTACCCAAAGGGCAGAACTAATCTCACACCAGAGGAGTCACAATGTGGAGAAGCCATATCCGTGCCCCGATTGTGGGAAATGTTTCGCCCATAAATTTATTCTCCGGAGACATCAAAAGAGCCACAGCAGTGATCGGCCGTTCTCTTGCTCTGAGTGTGGAAAAGGTTTCATACAGAAATCAGCCCTTGCCAGGCATCAGAGGACTCACTCGGGAGAGAAGCCATATTCTTGCTCCGAGTGCGGCAAATGCTTTGCCCAGAAATCATCTCTCATCACCCATGAGAAATTTCACACGGGGGAGGAGTCCTATTCCTGCTCGGAATGTGGAAAGTGTTTTTCTCAGAGACGATATCTCATCATCCACGAAAGAGTTCACACAGGCGAGCGACCCTTTTCCTGCTCGGAGTGTGGGAAATGTTTCAGGCAGAAGTCAGTTCTCGACGCCCATGAACGAATTCACAGGGACGAAAAGCCGTTTTCCTGCTCCGAGTGTGGGAAGTGTTTCACGCAGATTGGACATCTTATTTTACACCAGAGGTCTCACACGGGAGAGAGGCCGTATTCCTGTTCGGAGTGCGGGAAAAGCTTTTCTTCAAGGGCTCTTCTTATCACGCACCAGAGGATCCACACTGGCGAAAAGCCCTACTCATGTTTGGAGTGCGGGAAATCTTTTACGGGAAGGTCCAACCTTGCCACTCATCAAAAAATCCACACCGGCGCTCGGCCCTACTCCTGCTCTGAATGCGGCAGGGGCTTTACCAACAAGTCCGGTCTGGTGAAACATCATCAGGTCCACACCGGGGTCCAGCCATATTCATGTTCTGAGTGCGGGAAAAGGTTTTCAAAGAAACTCTCCCTTATCTCACATCTCAGTTCCCACAGGGATCCTGAATCAGAATGTGGCAGCTGATTAGGACTACCGGGCATATATACCATACAGGTCTTTCCTGGTCGCATGATTGTAGCTCTATGAGTTTGCACTTCTGTTTTTATTCCCTGGTTTAAAACTGCATTATGTAGAAAAAGCAGAATGAAAATGCAATCAAAACAAATTAATAGCTTGCGATGGCCATTTGATAAATATCCATTTAATACAGGGTTCCCTCGGGGTCCCAGAGCAAGAACACAGCAGGTGTTTGCTTTCAGGCACTCTGTCTCTGATTGAAACCCAAGATGAAGTTGTACAGAGGGAGGGGATTTCAGCTTCAGCTATTGAGCTCTGTACACACCATGGAAAACATGTGAAAGGAAACCAGGAGCTCCACCTGCTGGCAGGATATGAAAATACAACATATGTGTATGCGATATTTCATATTGACCTTAAACAAATGTTGTTTTTTTCTGTCTTGACTGCAATAAATGAAATCTGTCCGTCACGTTACAGTTATTTCTCATACTCCTTGTATTGTATTAGGTGTGAGTTGTGCTTCCTGCCAGCGCTGCACTTTTATCAGTTACATGTTTATCTCTGAGGACTACAGAACCCCTCCCATCTATGTTATAGAGTTAGGTTACCAGATTTTCAAAAGGAAAGCCAGGGACACCCTACTGACCACGCCCACTTGTAACCACATACATAAAACCACACCCCCATTGGTAGCCACTCCCACAAAATCACCCCCCCCCCCTTATCACAACACTCCCACAAAATCACCCCCCCCCCATTATAGCATGCACCGCAACGGTTGGTCAGAGACTGCTGGAAGAGGAAGCAGACATTGAATACGTAAAGTCAAAGTGCCCTGGGCAGTATAAGGAGTGAAATAATGCAGCACAGACTTTGGGGGTCAGGAGTGTGTAACGCAGAACACGGGTCAAGAGTCAATGGAGCAGAGAGCAGTAATCAGGAGTAGGTAACAAACAGGTTGCAGGGGTCAGGAGTAGGTAACATATAGAGTACAGGGGTCATCAGTGGGTAACACATGGGGTACAGGGGTCATCAGTGGGTAACACATGGGGTACAGGGGTCATCAGTGGGTAACACATGGGGTACAGGGGTCATCAGCGGGTAACACGTGAAGCACAGGGGTCATGAGTAGGGGACAGTAACAAGTAATGCAGCATTCAGAGCTTAGTAGTAAGTGACTCAGAGTTCAGGGGTCAGTAGTAAGTGACGCAGAGTTCAGGGGTCAGTAGTAAGTGACTCAGGGGTCAGTAGTAAGTGACGCAGAGTTCAGGGGTCTAGTAGTAAGTGATGCAGAGTTCAGGGGTCAGTAATAAGTGATACAGAGTTCAGGGGTCTAGTAGTAAGTGATGCAGAGTTCAGGGGTCAGTAGTAAGTGATGCAGAGTTCAGGGGTCAGTAGTAAGTGATGCAGAGTTCAAGGGTCAGTAGTATGTGATGCAGAGTTCAGGGGTCAGTAGTATGTGATGCAGAGTTCAGGGGTCAATAGTAATTGATGCAGAGTTCAGGGGTCAGTAGTAAGTGATGCAGAGTTCAAGGGTCAGTAGTATGTGATGCAGAGTTCAAGGGTCAGTAGTATGTGATGCAGAGTTCAAGGGTCAGTAGTATGTGATGCAGAGTTCAAGGGTCAGTAGTATGTGATGCAGAGTTCAAGGGTCAGTAGTATGTGATGCAGAGTTCAAGGGTCAGTAGTATGTGATGCAGAGTTCAAGGGTCAGTAGTATGTGATGCAGAGTTCAAGGGTCAGTAGTATGTGATGCAGAGTTCAAGGGTCAGTAGTATGTGATGCAGAGTTCAAGGGTCAGTAGTATGTGATGCAGAGTTCAAGGGTCAGTAGTATGTGATGCAGAGTTCAAGGGTCAGTAGTATGTGATGCAGAGTTCAAGGGTCAGTAGTATGTGATGCAGAGTTCAAGGGTCAGTAGTATGTGATGCAGAGTTCAAGGGTCAGTAGTATGTGATGCAGAGTTCAAGGGTCAGTAGTATGTGATGCAGAGTTCAAGGGTCAGTAGTATGTGATGCAGAGTTCAAGGGTCAGTAGTATGTGATGCAGAGTTCAAGGGTCAGTAGTATGTGATGCAGAGTTCAAGGGTCAGTAGTATGTGATGCAGAGTTCAAGGGTCAGTAGTATGTGATGCAGAGTTCAAGGGTCAGTAGTATGTGATGCAGAGTTCAAGGGTCAGTAGTATGTGATGCAGAGTTCAAGGGTCAGTAGTATGTGATGCAGAGTTCAAGGGTCAGTAGTATGTGATGCAGAGTTCAGGGGTCAGTAGTAAGTGATACAGAGTTCAGGGGTCAGTAGTAAGTGATAGAGAGTTCAGTGATCAGTAGTAAGTGATGCAGAGTTCAGGGGTCAGTAATAAGTGATGCAGAGTTCAGGGGTCAGTAGTATGTGATGCAGAGTTCAGGGGTCAGTAGTAAGTGGCGCAGGGTTCAGGGGTCAGTAGTAAGTGATACAGAGTTCACGGTTCAGTAGTAAGTGATGCAGAGTTCAGGGGTCTAGTAGTAAGTAATGCAGAGTTCAGGGGTCTAGTAGTAAGTAATGCAGAGTTCAGGGGTCTAGTAGTAAGTAATGCAGAGTTCAGGGGTCTAGTAGTAAGTAATGCAGAGTTCAGGGGTCTAGTAGTAAGTAATGCAGAGTTCAGGGGTCTAGTAGTAAGTAATGCAGAGTTCAGGGGTCTAGTAGTAAGTAATGCAGAGTTCAGGGGTCTAGTAGTAAGTAATGCAGAGTTCAGGGGTCTAGTAGTAAGTAATGCAGAGTTCAGGGGTCTAGTAGTAAGTAATGCAGAGTTCAGGGGTCTAGTAGTAAGTAATGCAGAGTTCAGGGGTCTAGTAGTAAGTAATGCAGAGTTCAGGGGTCTAGTAGTAAGTAATGCAGAGTTCAGGGGTCTAGTAGTAAGTAATGCAGAGTTCAGGGGTCTAGTAGTAAGTAATGCAGAGTTCAGGGGTCTAGTAGTAAGTAATGCAGAGTTCAGGGGTCTAGTAGTAAGTAATGCAGAGTTCAGGGGTCTAGTAGTAAGTAATGCAGAGTTCAGGGGTCTAGTAGTAAGTAATGCAGAGTTCAGGGGTCTAGTAGTAAGTAATGCAGAGTTCAGGGGTCTAGTAGTAAGTAATGCAGAGTTCAGGGGTCTAGTAGTAAGTAATGCAGAGTTCAGGGGTCTAGTAGTAAGTAATGCAGAGTTCAGGGGTCTAGTAGTAAGTAATGCAGAGTTCAGGGGTCTAGTAGTAAGTAATGCAGAGTTCAGGGGTCTAGTAGTAAGTAATGCAGAGTTCAGGGGTCTAGTAGTAAGTAATGCAGAGTTCAGGGGTCTAGTAGTAAGTAATGCAGAGTTCAGGGGTCTAGTAGTAAGTAATGCAGAGTTCAGGGGTCTAGTAGTAAGTAATGCAGAGTTCAGGGGTCTAGTAGTAAGTAATGCAGAGTTCAGGGGTCTAGTAGTAAGTAATGCAGAGTTCAGGGGTCTAGTAGTAAGTAATGCAGAGTTCAGGGGTCTAGTAGTAAGTAATGCAGAGTTCAGGGGTCTAGTAGTAAGTAATGCAGAGTTCAGGGGTCTAGTAGTAAGTAATGCAGAGTTCAGGGGTCTAGTAGTAAGTAATGCAGAGTTCAGGGGTCTAGTAGTAAGTAATGCAGAGTTCAGGGGTCTAGTAGTAAGTAATGCAGAGTTCAGGGGTCTAGTAGTAAGTAATGCAGAGTTCAGGGGTCTAGTAGTAAGTAATGCAGAGTTCAGGGGTCTAGTAGTAAGTAATGCAGAGTTCAGGGGTCTAGTAGTAAGTAATGCAGAGTTCAGGGGTCTAGTAGTAAGTAATGCAGAGTTCAGGGGTCTAGTAGTAAGTAATGCAGAGTTCAGGGGTCTAGTAGTAAGTAATGCAGAGTTCAGGGGTCTAGTAGTAAGTAATGCAGAGTTCAGGGGTCTAGTAGTAAGTAATGCAGAGTTCAGGGGTCTAGTAGTAAGTAATGCAGAGTTCAGGGGTCTAGTAGTAAGTAATGCAGAGTTCAGGGGTCTAGTAGTAAGTAATGCAGAGTTCAGGGGTCTAGTAGTAAGTAATGCAGAGTTCAGGGGTCTAGTAGTAAGTAATGCAGAGTTCAGGGGTCTAGTAGTAAGTAATGCAGAGTTCAGGGGTCTAGTAGTAAGTAATGCAGAGTTCAGGGGTCTAGTAGTAAGTAATGCAGAGTTCAGGGGTCTAGTAGTAAGTAATGCAGAGTTCAGGGGTCTAGTAGTAAGTAATGCAGAGTTCAGGGGTCTAGTAGTAAGTAATGCAGAGTTCAGGGGTCTAGTAGTAAGTAATGCAGAGTTCAGGGGTCTAGTAGTAAGTAATGCAGAGTTCAGGGGTCTAGTAGTAAGTAATGCAGAGTTCAGGGGTCTAGTAGTAAGTAATGCAGAGTTCAGGGGTCTAGTAGTAAGTAATGCAGAGTTCAGGGGTCTAGTAGTAAGTAATGCAGAGTTCAGGGGTCTAGTAGTAAGTAATGCAGAGTTCAGGGGTCTAGTAGTAAGTAATGCAGAGTTCAGGGGTCTAGTAGTAAGTAATGCAGAGTTCAGGGGTCTAGTAGTAAGTAATGCAGAGTTCAGGGGTCTAGTAGTAAGTAATGCAGAGTTCAGGGGTCTAGTAGTAAGTAATGCAGAGTTCAGGGGTCTAGTAGTAAGTAATGCAGAGTTCAGGGGTCTAGTAGTAAGTAATGCAGAGTTCAGGGGTCTAGTAGTAAGTAATGCAGAGTTCAGGGGTCTAGTAGTAAGTAATGCAGAGTTCAGGGGTCTAGTAGTAAGTAATGCAGAGTTCAGGGGTCTAGTAGTAAGTAATGCAGAGTTCAGGGGTCTAGTAGTAAGTAATGCAGAGTTCAGGGGTCTAGTAGTAAGTAATGCAGAGTTCAGGGGTCTAGTAGTAAGTAATGCAGAGTTCAGGGGTCTAGTAGTAAGTAATGCAGAGTTCAGGGGTCTAGTAGTAAGTAATGCAGAGTTCAGGGGTCTAGTAGTAAGTAATGCAGAGTTCAGGGGTCTAGTAGTAAGTGATGCAGAGTTCAGGGGTCAGTAGTAAGTGATGCAGCGTTCAGGGTTCAGTAGTAAGTAATGCAGTGTTCAGGGGTCAGTAGTAAGTGGCGCAGAGTTCAGGGGTCAGTAGTAAGTGATACAGAGTTCAGGGTTCAGTAGTAAGTGATGCAGAGTTCAGGGTTCAGTAGTAAGTGATGCAGAGTTCAGGGGTCAGTAGTAAGTGATACAGAGTTCACGGTTCAGTAGTAAGTGATGCAGAGTTCAGGGGTCAGTAGTAAGTGATACAGAGTTCACGGTTCAGTAGTAAGTGATGCAGAGTTCAGGGGTCAGTAGTAAGTGATACAGAGTTCACGGTTCAGTAGTAAGTGATGCAGAGTTCAGGGGTCAGTAGTAAGTGATACAGAGTTCACGGTTCAGTAGTAAGTGATGCAGAGTTCAGGGGTCAGTAGTAAGTGATACAGAGTTCACGGTTCAGTAGTAAGTGATGCAGAGTTCAGGGGTCAGTAGTAAGTGATACAGAGTTCACGGTTCAGTAGTAAGTGATGCAGAGTTCAGGGGTCAGTAGTAAGTGATACAGAGTTCACGGTTCAGTAGTAAGTGATGCAGAGTTCAGGGGTCAGTAGTAAGTGATACAGAGTTCACGGTTCAGTAGTAAGTGATGCAGAGTTCAGGGGTCAGTAGTAAGTGATACAGAGTTCACGGTTCAGTAGTAAGTGATGCAGAGTTCAGGGGTCAGTAGTAAGTGATACAGAGTTCACGGTTCAGTAGTAAGTGATGCAGAGTTCAGGGGTCAGTAGTAAGTGATACAGAGTTCACGGTTCAGTAGTAAGTGATGCAGAGTTCAGGGGTCAGTAGTAAGTGATACAGAGTTCACGGTTCAGTAGTAAGTGATGCAGAGTTCAGGGGTCAGTAGTAAGTGATACAGAGTTCACGGTTCAGTAGTAAGTGATGCAGAGTTCAGGGGTCAGTAGTAAGTGATACAGAGTTCACGGTTCAGTAGTAAGTGATGCAGAGTTCAGGGGTCAGTAGTAAGTGATACAGAGTTCACGGTTCAGTAGTAAGTGATGCAGAGTTCAGGGGTCAGTAGTAAGTGATACAGAGTTCACGGTTCAGTAGTAAGTGATGCAGAGTTCAGGGGTCAGTAGTAAGTGATACAGAGTTCACGGTTCAGTAGTAAGTGATGCAGAGTTCAGGGGTCAGTAGTAAGTGATACAGAGTTCACGGTTCAGTAGTAAGTGATGCAGAGTTCAGGGGTCAGTAGTAAGTGATACAGAGTTCACGGTTCAGTAGTAAGTGATGCAGAGTTCAGGGGTCAGTAGTAAGTGATACAGAGTTCACGGTTCAGTAGTAAGTGATGCAGAGTTCAGGGGTCAGTAGTAAGTGATACAGAGTTCACGGTTCAGTAGTAAGTGATGCAGAGTTCAGGGGTCAGTAGTAAGTGATACAGAGTTCACGGTTCAGTAGTAAGTGATGCAGAGTTCAGGGGTCAGTAGTAAGTGATACAGAGTTCACGGTTCAGTAGTAAGTGATGCAGAGTTCAGGGGTCAGTAGTAAGTGATACAGAGTTCACGGTTCAGTAGTAAGTGATGCAGAGTTCAGGGGTCAGTAGTAAGTGATACAGAGTTCACGGTTCAGTAGTAAGTGATGCAGAGTTCAGGGGTCAGTAGTAAGTGATACAGAGTTCACGGTTCAGTAGTAAGTGATGCAGAGTTCAGGGGTCAGTAGTAAGTGATACAGAGTTCACGGTTCAGTAGTAAGTGATGCAGAGTTCAGGGGTCAGTAATAAGTGATACAGAGTTCAACGGTCAGTAGTAAGTGATGCAGAGTTCAGGGGTCAGTAGTAAGTGGTGCAGAGTTCAGGGGTCAGTAGTAAGTGATGCAGAGTTCAGGGGTCAGTAGTAAGTGATGCAGAGTTCAGGGGTCAGTAGTAAGTGATGCAGAGTTCAGGGGTCAGTAGTAAGTGATGCAGAGTTCAGGGGTCAGTAGTAAGTAATGCAGAGTTCAGGGATCAGTATTAAGTAATGCAGAGTTCAGTGGTGAGTAGTATGTGATGTAGGGTTCAGGGGCCAATAGTATGTGATGCAGAGTTTAGGGGTCAGTAGTACGTGATTCAGGGGTCATTAGAAAGTAGAAACTAAGTGATGCAGAGTTCAGTGGTCAGTAATAAATGATACAGAGTTCAGGGGTCAGTAGTAAGTAATGCAGAGTTCAGGGGTCAGTAGTAATTGATGCAGAGTTCAGGGGTCAGTAGTACTCGATTCAGGGGCCAGTAGAAAGTAGAAACTAAGTGATGCAGAGTTCAGGGGTCAGTAGTATGTGGCGCAGAGTTCAGGGATCAGTAGTATGTGGTGCAGAGTTCAGGCGTCAGTAGTATGTGACAAAGGGTTCAGGGGTCAATAGAAAGTAATGCAAGGTTCAGGGGTCAGTAATAAGTGATACAGAGTTCAGGGGTCAGTAATAAGTGATACAGAGTTCAGGGGTCAGTAGTAAGTGATTCAGAGTTCAGGGGTCAGTAGTAAGTGATGCAGAGTTCAGGGGTCAGTAGTAAGTGATGCAGAGTTTAGGGGTTTGTATTAGGTGACACAGAGTTCAGGGGTCAATAGAAAGTAACGCAAGGTTCCGGGGTCAGTAATAAGTGATGCAGAGCCCTAGAAGCAGTCACAAGCATGTACCAAACTGGCTATATATGACTGCAGTTCACTGACGCACGCTGGGGACGTCATCAGGGATGGTTTTTTTTCCTGGGGACAGACCTCTCAAAACGGACAGGAGGAGATCTTATTAGTCCAAAGGTGAAGACCATAGCTCCATCCATAGACACGGCGGAGTGAATGAGCATCGTCACCCTTTTTGGTTTGGGTTTAGATACACTTTACTTATTGCTTCCTCCCCCTTTCAAAACCCTGTGCATCATCCCCGATTGGTTGATTTACAGCTCAAGCAAGAGTCCTGCCATCCCATCCATGGTCTCTTACCATCCTGATGACGGGCACTATATATGATGACCTCAGCGAAAGGGGTGGTGCCAGGAACCGGCAAGAAGGCCGATGAATTGTATGCTAACACATAGTATTATATACCTTGGCCCCTTTAGCTGGCGGTCGGGTTCTCTCCTCTCCAGCATTAGAGTGTGGGCAGCACTCTTACCCTCCGGGTGATGTGCACTATACTGTATGTGATGACCTCAATGAAAAGGGGCGGCGACAAGACCGGTCAAGAAGAATGACTGGTTGCCACAACTGGAGCCTGCAGGGCAGAAGAGGCGGGCCATGGGGTAAGCAATGCAATATTCTGTGCCATCTATCCTCTAGACCAGAGGTAGACAACTCCGACCCTCCAGCTGTGCTTCAACTCACCCCTGGTCTAGACAATACGAGCACTGGATCTTTCATTACACATTTTGATCTATTTTTTTTACCTGTCCAGAGTTTAATGCTGAACTCCAAGCGCAAAAAAGAAAAGCAAACTTAAATATATAATACAATAGCCTCACAGTGATCACTGCCCTTGGTGGCGCGCACAGCCCCCGTTTTGACAGCTCGCTGAAACATCAGACTGAGACAAAATGATCTGGTTGGTGACTGGGGTTTGGGCTGGTCGGTGGTGTACACACTGTATCCCTCCGGCGGTGTCCCCCCCACGGATGGGGGTGTGGTGCGTCCTCTTGTGCAGAGGATCAGGCCAGTGGTGACTGTACTTACCACGGTGTAGTTCTGAAGAAGACCCTTTTTTTGAGGGCGAAACTAGGGTTGCCACCTTTTCTTCAAGCGAAATCCAAACTCCCTAGCGACGCACGGAAATTTTTGTGGGAGAATGAGCTGTGGCTTCTTCATATGTAAATAGCGCCACCCATTCATATGTAAATATCACAGTTGAGACTATTTTCAGTGGGGGGCAGTAGCCCCTATCGTAATTTTGGTTGCCCCTGTCTGCCTGACATCATGTGTCCGGGTTTCTGCTGCCATGAAACCCGGACACAGCATTCAAAACCCGAACTGTCCGGGTGAATCCTGGACAGGTGGCAACCCTAGGCGAAACGCGTCAAGACTTTGTAATGCCTCCTCCACCCAGATATGTATAAAGTTGTAAGATGTGAATGGAAAATCTTTATCTAGGAAACATTGTGGACACTTCACACATTATGGATCCATGAGGGGAGGCGTTCGTTAATATAGACGGGGGCCTGTACTTTTTCGATTGGAACTGTTTTTATATTTTAGCAAAATAGAAACAATCTGTTTAGGTTATATGTATCTTTTTCTGTAACTATTTTCTTGCACCTTTTTTCTCTTCATTCAAATGATCATTACAAATCACGAAGCTTCATCTCTGAATCAGAAATGAGGGAGCCTTGCCTCTTTGAAGGAAGCTACCATATGTTAAACTCTGTTACCTTCCTGTCTGGCGCGGCAGCGAGTGTCACAGACATTTCCTAAAGTTCAGGTTTGATACTGCTATCTGGGGCTGCAATAGGCAGAATGACCCTTACTTCCTGTCTTGCTGGCGCTTGTTTGACCAGACAGGAAGTAAGGGAACATTTCCAACAGGGACATGGACTCAAACAGGAATACAAATCTGACAGACAGACGGGCTTCCCTCATCCTTCATTATATAATATGGGGTGTGCATGTGGGGGAGGGTATATCATTCCTCCTATACTAGGGCTCCCAATGGTCTCTCTCCTTAGATATTCCTCATGCTGGGATAGAGATATAAAATATACTATATAGCTGGGGGAGTGACCTTTACCATATACTGTGATGTCTAGGGAACAGAAGAGGCGGGCCATGGGGTAAGCAATGCAATATTCTGTGCCATCTATCCTCTAGACCAGAGGTAGACAACTCCGACCCTCCAGCTGTGCTTCAACTCACCCCTGGTCTAGACAATACGAGCACTGGATCTTTCATTACACATTTTGATCTATTTTTTTTACCTGTCCAGAGTTTAATGCTGAACTCCAAGCGCAAAAAAGAAAAGCAAACTTAAATATATAATACAATAGCCTCACAGTGATCACTGCCCTTGGTGGCGCGCACAGCCCCCGTTTTGACAGCTCGCTGAAACATCAGACTGAGACAAAATGATCTGGTTGGTGACTGGGGTTTGGGCTGGTCGGTGGTGTACACACTGTATCCCTCCGGCGGTGTCCCCCCCACGGATGGGGGTGTGGTGCGTCCTCTTGTGCAGAGGATCAGGCCAGTGGTGACTGTACTTACCACGGTGTAGTTCTGAAGAAGACCCTTTTTTTGAGGGCGAAACTAGGGTTGCCACCTTTTCTTCAAGCGAAATCCAAACTCCCTAGCGACGCACGGAAATTTTTGTGGGAGAATGAGCTGTGGCTTCTTCATATGTAAATAGCGCCACCCATTCATATGTAAATATCACAGTTGAGACTATTTTCAGTGGGGGGCAGTAGCCCCTATCGTAATTTTGGTTGCCCCTGTCTGCCTGACATCATGTGTCCGGGTTTCTGCTGCCATGAAACCCGGACACAGCATTCAAAACCCGAACTGTCCGGGTGAATCCTGGACAGGTGGCAACCCTAGGCGAAACGCGTCAAGACTTTGTAATGCCTCCTCCACCCAGATATGTATAAAGTTGTAAGATGTGAATGGAAAATCTTTATCTAGGAAACATTGTGGACACTTCACACATTATGGATCCATGAGGGGAGGCGTTCGTTAATATAGACGGGGGCCTGTACTTTTTCGATTGGAACTGTTTTTATATTTTAGCAAAATAGAAACAATCTGTTTAGGTTATATGTATCTTTTTCTGTAACTATTTTCTTGCACCTTTTTTCTCTTCATTCAAATGATCATTACAAATCACGAAGCTTCATCTCTGAATCAGAAATGAGGGAGCCTTGCCTCTTTGAAGGAAGCTACCATATGTTAAACTCTGTTACCTTCCTGTCTGGCGCGGCAGCGAGTGTCACAGACATTTCCTAAAGTTCAGGTTTGATACTGCTATCTGGGGCTGCAATAGGCAGAATGACCCTTACTTCCTGTCTTGCTGGCGCTTGTTTGACCAGACAGGAAGTAAGGGAACATTTCCAACAGGGACATGGACTCAAACAGGAATACAAATCTGACAGACAGACGGGCTTCCCTCATCCTTCATTATATAATATGGGGTGTGCATGTGGGGGAGGGTATATCATTCCTCCTATACTAGGGCTCCCAATGGTCTCTCTCCTTAGATATTCCTCATGCTGGGATAGAGATATAAAATATACTATATAGCTGGGGGAGTGACCTTTACCATATACTGTGATGTCTAGGGAGCTGTCTTCCATTATTATGGGGGGGGGGGGGGTTGCCACCTCCTAATATTGGGGGGGAGGGTGCTGTCTTCTATCACTGGGTAAGAGGGGTGCTGTCTCCTATCACTGGGGAAGAGGGGTGCTGTCTTCTATCACAGGGTAAGAGGGGTGCTGTCTCCTATCACTGGGGAAGAGGGGTGCTGTCTCCTATCACTGGGGAAGAGGGTGCTGTCTTCTATCACTGGGGAAGAGGGGTGCGGTCTCCTATCATTGCAGGAAGAGGGGTGCTGTCTCCTATCATTGTGGGGAAGAGGGGTGCTGTCTCCTATCATTGTGGGGAAGAGGGGTGCTGTCTTCTATCACTGGGGAAGAGGGGTGCTGTCTTCTATCACAGGGTAAGAGGGGTGCTGTCTTCTATCACTGGGTAAGAGGGGTGCTGTCTCCTATCACTGGGGAAGAGGGGTGCTGTCTCCTATCACTGGGGAGAGGGGTGCTGTCTCCTATCATAGCAGGAAGAGGGGTGCTGTCTCCTATCCTTGTGGGAAGAGGGGTGCTGTCTCCTATCATTGCAGGAAGAGGAGTGCTGTCTCCTATCCTTGTGGGGAAGAGGGGTGCTGTCTCCTATCACTGGGGAAGAGGGGTGCTGTCCCCCAATAAAAAAAGAAATATAATGCTTTCCAGCCTTGTCCTACTGAACTATTCTGTATTTCATTTTGCATTGCTGTTGCAGAGTTGTCTCCAGGACAGGAAGTATAGGGAAATCTCTCTAACGGGGCCCTGGACAGCAGGAAAATCCCGCCAGGCCCTTCATACACTTTCATCTACCTGCCCAGTGTCCTGTAGGGAAACTAACCGAGTGACAACAGGCCCCGATCTCCATTCAAAAACCAAAATCTTTATTGAACACGCCCGCATCCACACAATCCGCAATCAGTTTCCACTTTCGAGGGCCTCTAGCCTCTTGTGGCAGTTGAGATGTAAGGTGAGAGAGGACTTCTTGGAGAACTTTATCCCGCACTTAGAACACACATACATGGTCTCAGCCGTGTGGACTTTCTCGTGCCGGATCAGATCCGACTTCTGGGGGAAGCCTTTGCCGCATTCCGAGCAAGTAAAGGGTCGATTGTGTATTTTGCGATGCACGTCCAGGTACGATTGGTCAGCAAACCACTTCCCACATTCCGAACATATGTACGGCTTTTCCCCCAAGTGAACCTGCTCGTGTTTGATTAGGGAGGTCTTCTGGGGAAAACATTTCCCGCATTTGGCGCAGGGGTACGGCTTTTCCCCCGTGTGGGTTCTCTGGTGGGAAGTCAGACTTCCCATCTGGGTAAAACTCTTCCCGCACTCGGAACACGTGAACGGCCTCTCGCCCGTGTGCGTTCTCTGGTGATGAACCAGGTTGGACCTCTGCGTGAAAGATTTCCCGCACTCGGTACAAGGAAAGGGCTTGTCGGCGGCGTGAATCTTCTCGTGGTCGGCGAGGTACGCTTTGTCGGTAAACCCTTTCCCGCATTCGGCGCAGCGGTACGGCTTCTCCCCCGTGTGGAGTCTCTGGTGCGCTATGAAGGTCGACAGGCGCGAGAGGCACTTGCCGCATTCCGAACAGGTGAACGGCTTTTCGGACGTGTGGACCCTCTGGTGATAGACAAGATGGGATCTGCAGGTGAAGCTTTTGCCGCATTCGATACACGCGTGTGGTCGCTCCCCCGTGTGGACCCGTCTGTGCATGTAAAGGTTCGATTTCCGGGGGAAGCGTTTGCCGCAGTCGGGGCACGGAAACGGCTTCTTGACTGGGCGAGTCTTTTGGTGCTCCATTAGCTCTGACCTATCGGCAAAGCTCTCATTGCAGTTGGAGCGCCGGTACTCGTCAGTCCCTAGATGGGCTACGTGATTGGAGGAAGAAGGAGGAGCCCAATCAAAAGGATGCCCCGGGTGTGTGTGTAGAGGGATCAGAGGGTAGATGGGCAACATGAGGTTTGGAGTAATGGGGTCTTCATCTGAAGAGTTGGATGTGATGTCATCATCTTCTACTTCACCATCTGGGGGGCCAATGGGACGCGTCTCCTCATCCATACCGTTGTGTCCTCCATCTGGAGGAGAGAAAAAAGGGACAAGAAAAGGTCAAAATCTTCAACCACCTCCAGTCAGTGATTCCTGATTGACACGGGTGAAATGGGCCAACTCTGGCCCCGCCCATTGGTTGCCCCTTGGTTGCCCACATATTATAAGGCTTGCCTGTTTGTTTCCCATGCATTAGAAGGATTGCCCATTCGTTGCCACATATTGAACAGACCTGTTTGCTGTCAAATTGTACCAATTGGCTTTTTGCTCCCTATGCATTATAACGGTTGCCCTTTGTTGTCCACACATAATACGGATTTCCCAGCTGTTGCCCATGCATTACAATGATTGCCCATTCATTGCCACATACTGAATCAACTGCCTGTTCGCTGTCTGTCATATGGTAGCAATTGGCAGTTTGCTGCCCACACATTAGAACGATTATCCGTTTGCTGCCCATGCATTATAACGATTATCCGTTTGCTGCCCACGCATTAGAACGAGTATCCGTTTGCTGCCCACACATTAGAACGATTATCCGTTTGCTGCCCATGCATTATAACGATTATCCGTTTGCTGCCCACGCATTAGAACGAGTATCCGTTTGCTGCCCACGCATTAGAACGAGTATCCGTTTGCTGCCCACGCATTAGAACGATTATCCGTTTGCTGCCCAGGCATTAGAATGATTATCCGTTTGCTGCCCAGGCATTAAAATGATTATCCGTTTGCTGCCCATGCATTAGAACGATTATCCGTTTGCTGCCCATGCATTAGAACGAGTATCCGTTTGCTGCCCACGCATTAGAACGAGTATCCGTTTGCTGCCCACGCATTATAACGAGTATCCGTTTGCTGCCCACGCATTAGAACGATTATCCGTTTGCTGCCCACGCATTAGAATGATTATCTGTTTGCTCCCCCTACATTAAAACGATTATCCGTTTGCTGCCCACGCATTACAGCAGATGCTGGTGTGTTTCCCATGCATTAGAACAGTTGCCCATTCGTTGCCACATACTGAACCAACCTGTTTGCTGTCTGTATAATGGTACCAACTGCCCATATGTTGCCCATGCATTACAATGATTGCCTGTTTGTCACCTACGTATTATAACCATTGCCTGATTGTTGCCCCAACATTATACCAACTGCCCGTTTGTTTCCCGCGCATTAGAACAATTGCCTATTTGTTGCCACATGCTGAACCAACTGCCTGTTTGCTGACTGCATATTGAAACGGTTGCCCATTTGTAGCCCATGTATCACAATTGCCCTTTTGCCAACATATTGTCAAGTCAGCGCTGTTTGTTTAGAGGACCGTACAACTATAATACAATCCACTGCAGGCTTCAGGCAGTGTACTTATATCAGTCCGGCCCATTGCCCCTTCATCGCCTGGAAATCTGGAGCCCACTTAGGCCTATGAATACTTCAAGGGTAACATCCCAGCCTTTCATACCTTTCTACGGTAAGATTGAATGTCATGTGAACACATTGAACACACTAGTAATGTTCTTTACCTGTGTAAGTCTCCTTTGTGTAGACATCTAAAAGCCCCAAGACTGCTGCTGGGCTCCGCCATCTTGGATGTGGTCAGCAGTCCCAGCGCTGTCACTCAAGTGTCACTCTATAGCAGGGGTGGCCAACTTCAGCCCTCCAGCTGTTGTGGAACTTGCAAGAATGAAAGTTACAGGCATGACTCCCAGAGGCCAAGCCATGTTGGTATTTCTAGTTAAAGCACAGCTGGAGGGCCGGAGTTGTTCACCCCGATTTATAGTATTGTCCCCCCAGACCTGGGAACTCAGCACAGAGATGGTGGAAGCTCCTCATAATGGGCACAAGAGGTGTACAGACCCGGGAACTCAGCACAGGGATGGTGGGAGCCCTTATATTGGGTACAGCAGCTATAGATACCTCTGGACTCAGTGCAGAGATAGTGCGAGCCCCTCATAATGGTCACAGCATGTGTGCAGACCCAGGAACTCAGCACAGAGAAGATGGAAACTTCTCGTATTGGGCCCAGCAGGTGTGCAGACCTGGGAACTATGTGCAGGGATGGTGGGAGCCCTTACATTGGGCATGGCAGGTGTGTACACCTGGGAACACAGTGCAGGGATGGTGGGAAGCCCCTCATAATGGGCACAACAGGTGTGCAGACCCAAGAACTCAGCACATTGATAGTGGCAACTCCTCATAATCGCCACAGCGGGTGTACAGACATGGGAACCCAGCACAGAGATGGTGGGAGGCCCTTATGTTGGGCACAGCATGTGTGTACACCTGGGAACAGAGATCTCACCAATAAAATCACAGAGCGATTGAAGATCCAGAAGAATCCGGGACTCTTTTCTGGATTTGGTGTTTATTCCTCACCTGTGCTGATCTCTGGAGGGATTTCCTCCTCCTTACATAGCTCATCGCCCCTCACATATGGCTCTTCTGCTTCCTCTTTCACTTCAGCCTTAACATTTATTTGAGTTTCAGCCTGGAAGACAGAAAACATATAATCTACACATTAGAAAGGTGCTCATAAACATTAGGTGTGTCTCCCAAGCTGGCTATTATAAGTCAAACAGACTGGTTTAAAAAGGACCTGTACTGTGTGGAAGCTGTGCTCATAAAAGAAGGGGCTTAGGGTGAAGGACGAGACACCAGCAGTCTCTGAGCATGATCCTTTCCCCATTGCTGACTTACAATGCCTCGTTCTGCACTGTGTCTTTGGGTGAAGGCGGCCATCTAGGTAGACGTAGGGCTTTGCTTCCACATATCAGATATGCTGTTACACAGTTATAAGATTTCACGTATGCATAGCCATAATATTCATGTTAATGTGAAATGAGAATTTATATAGTTTATTTCTTTAAATATTTTTCTCATAGATATTCTATGGCTAAGTTCATATACTGCCATCTAGTGGTCTTTTTTTGGTATTGCACATTTTGTTCTGTGTTCCCTTCCCTCACATCTATGATGTATTTCCCCCTGTATGTAATGCTCCGCCCTTCATCTTCATTAGCATTTCCTGTCTCATGGATGCTTGTAATAGGGACACATGTTAATCTGCATTGCATGCTTTGAACATTATTATCTTTTGACTGCCTTAAATACCGCAATTCATTCATCTGCTGTATCCTGTTGTCTGCTGTAACCTGCTGTACAGAATAAAGCACCTTTGTGGATGGAAAGGGTATTTGGTCAGTTCAGCTATCTGATAAGGATTGTCCTCATCCTGCCGCCTTCACCTTCGTAACATCTCAAAAATACGCCCCTTCCTCACCAAAGAAACCGCAAAACTACTCATCCACTCGCTTGTTATATCTCGTCTTGACTATTGCAACTCCCTCCTCATTGGCCTTCCACTACACAGGCTATCCCCCCTTCAGTCTATCATGAATGCAGCTGTCAGACTCATTCACCTTACCAACCGCTCAGTGTCTGCATCCCCCCTCTGCCAATCCCTGCACTTTCTCACAGCAGCCAGGGACTTTGACTAGTGGGTGGACTGGTTACACATCAGGTCTGCTCCCCTGGTCATTGGCTATGGAATACGCCCACTGCCGACATTCAATCATCAGGGGAGTGGACCTGATGGGGAAATAGTCCTTCAGCTTCCCCATCAGGCTCCACGCACCCATTAGTAAAACTCCACGGACGCGGTGTGACAGGTGCAGTGGCCGTGAGAGGTGGTGAGATGCACTGAGGATGATGTGCCTGGTATGGACACTCCGGTTTCAGTGACTCTACGCTCTGCAAATGCCCGTTTTTAGCAGGCACATGAATCTTGGGCACCAGCGTTTCTTGTGCAGCTGCACTACAGAATTCTAAACAGTGCCATTCTTTATGAATTCCCCCCACCATTGTATTTTAAGATAGTCCACATAGACGTTTTTTGGAATGCAATGCATGCAAATCACTGCATGTTAACATAATAAATGTTAACGAATGCATTCTGGTGTGAATGAGCTATTTTGATAGATTTAAATATTCACATCACCTTCACTCTGATCTACCTGATCCTCCTGAGGGATGTCCTGCTCCTCCTGAGGGATCTCCTGATGTTCCTGAGGTCCCTCCTGATGTTCCTGAGGGATCTCCCGATGTTCCTGAGGGATCTCCCGATGTTCCTGAGGGATCTCCCGATGTTCCTGAGGGATCTCCCGATGTTCCTGAGGGATCTCCCGATGTTCCTGAGGGATCTCCCGATGTTCCTGAGGGATCTCCCGATGTTCCTGAGGGATCTCTTGATGTTTCTGAGGGATCTCCTGATGTTCCTGTGTGGAATCCCAGGAATACAGAGGACGGGGACATCTCTTTGGGGTATTTCTGTTACTGGATCCATCTGTAGGAAACACACACGCTGACTGAATACATTGTTTCTATGTCTTTATATCAGAGGATGTGTGTGAGGGGGATCCTCAATACTCAAGAAATGAAAGTCTCCTCTTACCCGGTGATGTGAGGGCCGGCCGGTTCTCCATCATGAGGTCCTTGTAGAGGTCCTTGTGTCCTTCTAGATACTCCCACTCCTCCATGGAGAAATAGACAGAGACATCCTGACACCTTATAGGAACCTGACACACACAATGATACAGTCACCATCCAGATACATCCCTTGTCTGTTCCTGGATCATGTCCCAGAATTCCCGGCACCGCTCACCTCTCCAGTCAGCAGCTCAATGATGTTATAAGTGACTTCTAGAACCTTCTTTTTAGGTATACGGTAGTGAGCTGGAGGCTTCATGATGAAGCCCTCATTGTCGGTATATTGCTCTTCGACACTAGGTTGGCCAATGGGTGACCCAGGATTATCAGATGTCTTCACTAGTTTATAATCCTATATTAGAAGAAAAACACATATTACTGCACTGACTGAATTATTTGCACCCGGCAATAACAGAATCCGCAAAGAGTGATGATCTGACATTCCCATAATCCCTCACATCTCTAGTTTGGTCATTAGAGTGGTCCTATTATTAAAGAGAACTTGTACCGCAGAAGCTGTGCCTGAAAAGGCAAGAAAAAGGTAAAGGACTAGCCATCAGTATGGCCTTTGGTCTCCATGCAGATGATCTTACCATGCCATGTGTGGAGGTGGCCATCTTGGTAGAGGCATGCCCCCCACCAGTCGTCATCAGATCCCCAGTCATTCCCCATCTTTTATGACTGGTGAGGACTATTTAAGAAACAACAGACGAAGTGGAGGAAGCACAAATCCATAGAATGAATGAAGCAGAAGTAGGAAAACCCTTCCATTGCTGGTCCTCAGGTTCAGCTTACTCCACACTACTGTGTATACAGTAGAGCCTAAATATCTAATGATCAAATAGGACCACTCTCATAATTAGGGAATATGTAGTAACACACCAATTGGAATCATTTCTTAATTTGATCACACTCACATATACTAAAATATCTAAAAAGTCATTAAAAAAAAATGATAGTTCCACTTTAATAGAGAGGGAGAGAGAGGCTATGTCATGTGACTCTCACAGAATCCTCCTCACCTCTCCGGCCATGTCTGTGATTTATTACTAGGGATAAGAGCGATGTCATGTAACCTCCCAGAATCCTCCTCACCTCTCCGGTCAGGTCTGTGTTTTATTACTAGAGATAAGAGTGATGTCATGTGACCTCCCAGAATCCCCCTCACCTCTCCGGTCAGGTCTGTGTTTTATTAATAGAGATAAGAGTGATGTCATGTGACCTCCCAGAATCCTCCTCACCTCTCCGGTCAGGTCTGTGTTTTATTAATAGAGATAAGAGTGATGTCATGTGACCTCCCAGAATCCTCCTCACCTCTCCGGTCAGGTCTGTGTTTTATTAATAGAGATAAGAGTGATGTCATGTGACCTCCCAGAATCCTCCTCACCTCTCCGGTCAGCAGGTAGATGATCTCCAAGGCCAGGTTCAATATCTTCCCACTCATTTCTCTCCTGACTTTATCCATCTTCAGCCACGGGATCTATTCCACCATATATTTCAGGCAATATTTGGGCTGTAAAGTACCAAAAAGGAAATGATAAATGACCACATGAGGTCCTGTAAAGGAAACCTTAAGTTTATTTAAACTAAGTGCACATTTAATGATTCTTTTAAGGCCCCTTTCATACCTAGGCATCAGCGTTTCAGCGCGTTTTACGCGCTTTTTTTGCAGTTTTTCCCGAATTGACACGTTTTAACGCACATTTTGAGGCAAGCACCATGCATTTGCGGGTGGATATATTATGAGGTGTCCAATGAAAAGCAGCCCCAGCCGTAGCATAATTCCCGCTTGTTGGTATCATTGAGAGAGAGAGAGAGAGAGAGAGAGAGACTGTGGAGACCTGTTGAGATGTACTCATCCAAAGTGCGTTTTGAGAGGGCTGTAGTCATGACGAAGTTGATTCTGCTGAAGAAGAGAAAGCGTAGCTGACGCTTCTGGGGGCAGCCAGTCATTGCAAATTGCCAGCAGCGAGGTTAGTTGTGGGACATTTATACAAACCTGTGTGGGCATGAGGAGACATTTTTTTGCCCACACCCACATGTCCCTTAGAAGGTTAGTACAATATTCAAGAAGCAAAGATTTTTTGTATTTTTGACCTTGCACATGGATCAGTGATTCTGTCTTGAGTGAGGCACCTTCTAGGAGACAATCACTATAGCTTATCCAAGCTGGAGAACATAGACTCTAGAGCGGTTACCAATAGCAACTAATCAGCTTCTCTTTGCTTTGGTATTAGTTAAGCATTTGAAAACGAGTGAGAAGTAGGGATGTCCCAATACGGATACTAGTATCAGTTCCGGGACCGATACTCAGGGCTGTAGCAACCATGGGGCGAGTGAGGCACTCGCCTCAGGCGCAGCTGAGAGGGGGCGCAGCCAGGGCCGGCCTGACTGCTCCCTCTCACCCCCGTTGCCATGGCGAGCACAGGGTGCCATTGGCAAGAGGGGCACCAGACGGCCAACACAGCCGCGGCTCAGCAGGGAGAAGAGGAGCGGCACCGGCTCCAGCTTGTCCTCGGATCCCCGCTGTTCTGCCCCACCTGTATCGGCAGAGGACTCCGTGTCTTCAATCTCTTTTTTTATTTCAAAAGGGAAATGTCAGGTGTCTGTTTAGACTCCTGATATTTCCCCAAAGCCCCAAACAGTAAAAGTAAATAATAAAAATGTATTAAAAAAACCAAACCCCACACACACACACACTCACATTACTATGTGCACCTCCACTCTGGAGGGGGGCGCATGGCGTCACATACCGCACACGTCTGTTGGGGGGCACAATTTTCCATTCTTGCCTCGGGCGCAAAAGGAGCTAGCTACGGCTCTGCCGATACTGGGCATTTTTAGGCGTACTTGTACTTCTGAGAATGCCCCGATACTAAAGGCTGATATCAGCCCTTTAAATTTTTAAAACAGAATGGCTGCCAAGGTCCCGCGCTTGTGGTGACCTCGACAGCCTGCTGAGGACCTGGTTGTAGCTGTCCTTGCCAGTGACCATATCTCCTTCTCCTCCTTTCCGGCGCAGACACAGCCATGGACAGCCCTGCACCGAACAAACAGCCCCGGAGCTGGCAGAAGACCGGTGCCCGATCCTTCAGCCCAGCGCTCACCCGCCGAGCCCCACATACAGCCTGGTGACATCTGTACACTCCCTTGGTGAGATGCAAACTCAGCCTGGTGACATCTGTATGCAGCCTAGTGAGAGGCAAACACAGCCCTGGCGACATTTGTACGCAGCCTAGTGAGACGCAAACGCAGCCCTGGTGGCATCTGTAGCCCTGGTGACATCTGTATGCAGCCTAGTGAGACACAAACACAGCGCTGGTGACATCTGTATGCAGCCTTGTGAGACACAAACACAGCCCTGGTGACAGCTGTATGCCGCGTAGTGAAACGCAAAACACAGCCCTGCTGACATCTGTATACAGCCTGGTGAGACGCAAACACAGCCCTGGTGACATCTGTATGCAGCCTAGTGAGAGACAAACACAGCCCTGGTGACAGCTGTATGCAGCCTAGTGAAACGCAAAACACAGCCCTGGTGACATCTGTATGCAGCCTGGTGAGACGCAAACACAGCCCTGGTGACAGCTGTATGCAGCCTAGTGAAACGCAAAACACAGCCCTGGTGACAGCTGTATGCAGCCTGGTGAGACGCAAACACAGCCCTGGTGACATCTGTATGCAGCCTGGTGAGACGCAAACACAGCCCTGGTGACAGCTGTATGCAGCCTAGTGAAGCGCAAAACACAGCCCTGGTGACATCTGTATGCAGCCTGGTGAGACACAAACACAGCCCTGGTGACATCTGTATGCAGCCTGGTGAAACACAAACACAGTCTCAAAATTAGTCTCAACTGGGATATTTACATATGAATAAGCCACCACTAATTTCTCCAAAAAATGTCTGCGCGTCGCTAGTGTGTTCGGGTTTCGCTTGAAGAAAAGGTGGCAACTCTAGCTACAAGTCCCATTTCAGGCATCCCCTGCAAGAGGGATTTCATATTGGGTAAGACTCATCCAGTTCTACAGGGATGCAGATGCAGCAGCTTTTCTCATTACAATGAGATTGTAATGTAGTGAGATTATGATCAAGTTTGACCATCAATTTCTTCTTCTTCGGAACCTCCCAAAAATGTTTTCCCTAAATAAAAGTTACAGTTTTAATATAAAAACTCTGCACTCACTGTATGGGCGCCAACGTTCCCGCGGTGAAGTCTTGTATTTGTACCTCCAAATTCTCTAAAAGCAGAAATAGGGGATTGAAGGTTTTGCAGGCTTTGGTCCTCAGACATCCATTACTAGGACTCTCTCTTCCCAACGCTTATTCAACTGTGACCGACCGGCGTCCGGTATCAAAAGATGATGAGGGGGCGTGGCCAGGGAGTGAAGCCCCGCCTCTGCCCCATACAGAGACTATACCATTTAGGGTATGCATTCCAATGTACATTACATACCAAACCCTACTCCTGAGCCGAGGGTGGGTCATAGGAGACCATGTGCTCTATCTATTTACATAGAACCTGACACTATGTCAATCTATGGAGGTCTCCTACAGTCCAACTTCCCTTTTATTGCCTATAGACCCGTGATCTGATCTATCCCTCATCCATAGGCGTACACAATAATTTGGTTTCAGCTTTCTGGAGGAAATGGCCACAGAGCCATCACTGTGTAGTGATCAGATCATCACATCTTTTAGATTGTAAGCTCTTATGGCCAGGACCCTCCTAACCTTCTTGTCTGGAATTGTATTGTAACTATCTCCCTTTTTATTGTAAAGCGTTGTGCATACTGTTGGCGCTATATAAATCCTGTATGATAATTAGAGGACTTGCAGGAAGATGATTTGTTGGGGTGACATGATCTGCCCATTCAGTCCACAAAAAGAGTGCCGGGACCCACTTCTCTCTTCCTCCTCTCATAATAAGAAGACATTATTACCTCCTCCTCGTGAAGCAGTCACATTCCAGCCTCAATCACACCCACAACGGTGAAACCCCTCCTTTCCTCCAGCCATGGGCTACAACACAATGGCTACCTCTTCCTCCAGCCATGGGCTACATCACAATGGCAACCTCTTTTTCCAGCCATGGGCTACATCACAATGGCCACCTCTTCCTCTAGCATTGGGCTACAACACAATGGCCACCTCTTCCTCCAGCATTGGGCTACAACACAATGGCCACCTCTTCCTCCGGTCATGGGCTACAATACAATGGCCACCTCTTCCTCCAGCATTGGGCTACAACACAATGGTCACTGTTCTATCAAAAGCTCCAACTCATGGAGATCTCCAACTACCACACTTCCAGTGTTCCAAAAGACTGGAGCTCTGTACAGTTGCGTTGCGCGCATAGCGTTTTCAGAATACTCGTTGAGTTTGCCACCTGCTGAATATTGTTAAAATGCAGCTGCACAGAGCTCTGCCACTCTTTGTGTTTTGAAGTCTAACACCGTCGGGTCAAAATCTCCAACTTGCAAGTACCAGGCAGTGAGGTAGTTGGAGCTTTCGATAGAACACCACCTCTTCCTCCAGCCATGGGCTACAACACAATGGCCGCCTATTCCTCTAGCCATAGGCTACAACACAATGGCCGCCTATTCCTCTAGCCATAGGCTACAACAAAATGGCCACTTTGGCCTCATGCCACAGGGTACAAAAAAAAGGGACCTTTTACATTGAGGATAGATTTGCTTTAGCAATAAAAAATCTGCAATATAATTATTAGAAGAATGACTGAAGACCTAAATCTTTACAATTAGTTTATACATGACATGTTTTGTGTCAAGGACTGCAATAATTATTTCTAATCGGTTTATAGTAATGGACTGCAACAAAATGGCCACTGCATGGTGGACCCTGAGTTTTTACAAGTGAGATGCTTGCCCTCTAGTGATCAATCTGGGAAAGTGACCCAGGTGTATTGCGGGGGGTTTTGGTAGTAGCGTGATGTACTGTGTTAGCAAGTCATAAAAACAGAAAACTATGGAGTTCAATAATCATTTTTTCTAATTAGTTGAGACCAAATATTGTATTGTCATGGGGATGTTCACTGCAGGGGTTGAACATTTGTTCTTTAAACATTAGCCCAAACAACCTTTCATATGTTTATAATGTTGCTTATATAGCATTGTTTAGCAGTACTTCGTTTTTTTCAATATTTATATCTTTTTATCTTCCTTTAGCCCCTATGAAGGGGGCCCATTTGAACCACTGAAATGTGCTTTGCTTGTTTAATAAACATTTGATGATGAAATAATATATTTGGATTTACTGCAAATTCCTTTTTTTTTTTAGTCTATTGCGGGACACAGGAATTCAAATACTGTTGGGTTATACCGCTGCCTACAGGAGAATGTGAAAATTTGCAACCGAAAAAAATCTTTGGGCCGGTGTTCTATCTTTCCATTGGACCTGTGACTTTAACAGAACCTCCGGGGGCGTGTGAAGGGCTCGGCCGTGCGCGCAAGCACACTGTAGCACGAGATCCGTAAATCTCACGTACCAACGCAGCTTATCAGCGTGTGAAGGGCTCGGACGTGCGTGCAAGCATACTTGCGGCACCAGGTCCAAAAATCTTACGGAGCAACACAGCTTATCAAACATTACACGTGAAAACATGCATGGGCAGTAGCCATCGGATGTCTGGACTGACTGACGCATGCGTGGTAGTCCATTAGAGTTCTGGATAGAACACCGCTGATCAGTTGTGTTGGTCCACACTGAATGGTAGTAAGTAGAGCCGTACACTGCTCTATTGGATGCCCTCATTTCCTCAGCATTAACCCTCCCATGGTAAAACCAGCGGTAGCAGGAACTTTGAAAAGCGCCCAGCGGCACAATTACTGAGGTAGCCCCCGGTACTCTGCCCAAATGGGCTACTCAACAGAACGAGTCTTCAGAGACAGGACAAGCGTTGAGGCAATATCAAGGCTCCGGACCTGTAGAGCTCCCCATGGCTAACTTCTAACTATTACGAGAAGACGCCAGAGACACACCCCCTTGTCCCAGGCTAGCCCTGCATGTCCGGTCCAGCAGGGTCTAGGTATGGCACTCCAAAGTAAAAACTGATAAAAGGCCTATCCAGATTGCTGCCATGTAGAAACCAGCTCAAGCAGCGATGTATTGAGAAATCTTGATTGACGTCATCACGAAGAACCAAAAAAAGCAACAAAGACAGGTTAGACTTTTCTCAACAGAGCTAATATATCCATCCTCCAAAGGCGCTAGCAAAAAACGGAGCCATGCTGGGTAGAGGAGGGGTTGTCCTGGGCCAGCTCACAGATTTTCTTGTTGAGTTCATATCCTATAGACAGTATTCCTGTGTCCGTCAATGGACGAGAAAGGGAAACCCTATGCTTTCTAAACGCTTGGTCCAGTGCTACTGTTTTTTCCTGTATTTCTTGGACTTCACCCAAAAAGGGTCCCCAACGGCCTCTTCATGAACATGAGGTGCCGCTTAGAACCCTTGTACACTTCAATACGATTTACATTTTGTCTGAGCTTCATCCGCAGTTGGAGCCAGAACCTCCTATCTCCATCATTCGTATATGTAATGTTCACCACGCATTAGGCTCGCCCCTTTCTGGCCCATGGGACAAGGGGAGGAATGTTGTGGCTTGATGGATAAAAGTGGGTGTGGCTAATCTAAAGTCAACATACGGTACCTTGATGGGTTTAGTGACTCCAGTTATTGGGTTAGTATGGCAAAATAACAGAACCGGGTTTCCAATGACATTATTATAAACAATTCACCATTCTGGTAACAAAGGGCTTCATGTATGAAAGTTTTTATTTATGTATACAGTATAGCGGCGACAATTTACATAGTGCATATTCCCTTCGTCCCCTGCCCTCATGGGGCTTACAATCTGAGGTCCCTATTGCACACACATACATACAGGGTTAATTAACCTTCCAGCATGTCTTTGGAGTGTGGGAAGAAACCAGAGTTCACCCATGCAAGCACAGGGAGAACATGCAAATGGAATTCAGACCAAGTATAGTAGTTTCTATACCCGTCAGCACCATCTAGGGGCCACCCCGATATATCCGGGCGGATCTTTTATACCTGAATCCCTAAGGCCTCATTCACACGAGAAACGGGCGGCACGTACAGCTCCGTGCTGTGTGCATGTCCGTATCGGCCCGCTCCCGGGAAGGACAGGTGTTGCGTGTGATTAGTATGCACCCCCTGTCCTTCCCTATGGGAGTACATGGCCGTACACCGCCCTACACGTCCGTGTGGGTGCAGGTGTCTGTACTCGTACGCTGAGAGGATGGATCCTGTCTGCGTCCAAGCCGGGACACCCGCACCCTTACGGACCTGCACTTGGGGTGAGCGTAGGGCGGCGTACTCCCATAGGGAAGGACAGGGGCTGCGTACTAATCACACGCAGCACCTGTCCTTCCCGGGAGCTGCCCTATACGGCCGTGCACGCTGTGCCGGCCTTTTCTCGTGTGAATGAGGCTCTAGTCTCCTTTTGCACATAATTGTCCCATTTATAACATTAAAAGGAGAATTATCAGGCGAGTGATTTTCACTCAGCCTCATAATCTGAGCCGACCTGTGACAATGAGACTGTCATAGGTCGGCTCAGTAGATCGGGAGGTGAGCGAACACATACCGTCGCTCACTCACTTCTCGATCTATCCCTGCAGAGAGCCGTGACTGTCACTCACGGCTCCCTGCAGGGATTGCCCCCCTCCCGTCCGATCCTCCAGCGCTGACTGGCGGAACGGACGGGGGAGGGTACAGCTGGCTCTGCCTCTAGATAGGCAGAGCCAGCTGTCACTCACGCAGCTGGGTGGATCCAGACAGAATTGTCGGGATCCGTCCCGGGTGTGGCGTCTCGGTATACTGAGCTTCGGGTGACCGGAGGACGCTAGTTTCTGCCCTCCCGTTACCCTTAGAACTATGGGAAAAGCCCTAACCCCATAGTTCTCCTTTAAATGATTCCAGCACAAAACATGTCAAAGGTATTTACATTCGAACGTTTTTTCTCTTTTATGGGTGTGCTGGAACAAACATTCTAGGCGAATCAACGAGCAAGTCTGCACATGGCAATATGTTGGAGCAGTTGTACCAGTTCTCTCCTGTGTGAGTTCTCTTATGTAAAGTGAGGTGTCCTCTCTAAGTGAAACGTGCCCTGCACTACGACATGGCTTTACCCCCGTGTGGGTTCACTGATGGGTTATGAGATTTGCTCTGTCGGTAAAACATTTATCACATTAAGAGCAAGGCAAAGTCTGTTCAACTCGTGATAAACAAGCTGCTGCTCGTCAGTAAAGCGTTTTCTGTACTCAGGGCATCAATTTGGCTTCTCCCCGTGTGATTTCCTTTGTGCCTGATAAAAGATGACTTGTGGGCAAAACACTTCCCACACTCAGAGCACGGATATGGCTTCACCCCCGTGTGGGTTCTCTGATGGCTTAAGAGATTTGTTCTCTTGGAAAAACCTTTGCCACATTCAGAGCACGAATAGGGCTTCACCCCGTTGTGGGTTCGCTGATGGGTTACGAGATTTGTTCTGTTGGTAAAACATTTGCCACATTCAGAACAAGGCAACGGCTGCTCGACTCGGTGACCTCCTTCATGATAAACAAGCTGCGACTGGTTAGCAAAGCACTTTCCACACTCAGAGCATGAATATGGTTTCTCCCCCGTGTGAATTTGTTTGTGTCTGATAAAAGACGACTTGCTGGAAAAAGACTTCCCACATTCAGGACACGAATGTGGCTTCTGCCCAGCATGGAAATTCTCATGAGTGGTCAGCTGCGACTTCCAGGAGAAACACTTCCCACACATAGAACATGAGTACGGCTTCTCTCCTGTGTGAGTTCTCTGATGCGAAATGAGGAGTCCCCTCCGAGTGAAACGGATCCCGCACTCACAACACAAATGCGGCTTCACCCCGGTGTGGGTCTTCTGATGCGTTCTGAGATTTGCTTTGTTGTTAAAACATTTCCCGCATTCGGAACAAGGCAACGGCCGCTCAACTTGGTGACCCTGCTCGTGATAAACAAGCTGCGACTTGTTAGTGAAGCACTTCCCGCACTGACAGCATGAATATGGCTTCTCCCCCGTGTGAATTCTTTTGTGCCGGTTAAAAGACGACTTGCGGGAGAAACACTTCCCGCACTCGGAGCACGTATATGGCTTCTCCCCTGTGTGAATCCTTTTATGAAGGAAGAGGGTCGATTTTCGGGAAAAACATTTGCCGCATTCAGAGCAGGAGAGCGTTGGCCCGTTAGTGTGAGTCTCCTCGTGATAATCCAGTTGTGTTTTGTTAGGAAAACTCTTTCCACACTCAGAGCACGAATGTGGCTCCTCTCTGGTGTGAAGCTTTTTGTGCCTAACAAAAGACGACCTGCGGGTAAACGTTCTACAACATTCAGAACAGGATATGAGCTTCTTGACTGAGTGAGTTCTCTGATGTTTGAGAAGTTCTGTCCTGATGGTGAAATATTCACTACAGTCAGAACACGGGAACGTCTCACCCCCTCTATAGACTGTATGATGGCCGACGAGAGGTGTGAGCGACCAAAGCTTTGAGAGATTGGATGATGGATCTGCACTATAGTTACTTTGAGGGTCAGTTTGGTTTTCCACCATAGGGTCAGACGTGAGGCCTTCAACTTTGATGTTACCATCTGGAAAGATAATCAGATGTTTCTTAGAATTTATTTTGGGTCGTCCATCTGGAGTTTGTTAAATTCAAAAAGAAAAAAAAAAGATCAGATGAAAGGAAGGATTCTTATCAATATCTGTTAAAGCAGATTTAGTTACCTGATCCCCGCTCCTGCCGGTCCAATCAAGGCTGCAAGACCAGTCCCTACAGCCTCTTCCCCTTTGAGGACGCCAAGGCACATACCGCCAGCCGGAGCAGGAGGGAAGAAGAGGAGAATGTCGACTCTCCTCTTCCCGAGACGGCTGAGAGCGGGGATCAGGTAAGTCAATTTGCTTTACTCCGGTACCTAGACGTAAACAAGCTTTTAACCTTTGCGATTGGGAGTAACCCCGGTGCAAGGGTAGATTTTTGGTTCGTCCACAGGAGTCCTTTAACCCCTTCATGACTGAGGCCTTTTTTTTTTCATTTTTTGCACCCATGTTATATTGCACATTTTAGGCCTGAAAATTACTTAAAACCCCCAAACATTACATTTTGTCTGAAAGCCAAGACCCTATAGAATAAAATGGTGGCAGTTGCAAATTTTGATCTTGCATGATATTAGCGCAACTCCTTATTAAACCCCAAAATTTAGAGAAAAATGTACTTAAATTCCCCAAAACACAATAAAATACCCATTTTTTTAAAATAGAATATAAAAGATGAGGTTACAACGCGTAAAAAGATAACCAACATGCCCAGGTTAGAAATTGTGTGCGTCTGTGAAACAGCGACAAACCTCAGTACCCCAAAAAGTCCATAGACCATGCTTTAAAAGCCCCCACAGGTCATCAATTTAGAGATACCCCAAAATACTGGCCCTAGAATTATTGCTCTCACTCCGACGTGCGCGGCAATTCCCAACATTTGTAACGCGTTTGTTGTTTTCATACATAGGCGCACCCGACGTGTGTTTATGTGGTGACGCGCATACTCACGGGGGCGGGGACTTTAAAACATTTTTTTACATTATTTTATGTAATGTTAATTTTAAAAACTGTTAGTATTTTTACTTTACTGTCTTGCTATCACATAGGGGGGATTACAAGCCCCCCCCTCCCCCATGTGATAGCAGATGGTAGTGACAGGTACTCTTTAAGGTGATGCTGGGGGTCCAAAAGACCCCAAGTGTCACCTTTACACTCCAATTAAAGCTATTGAAGTGCAGATCGCACTTCATTATCCAATTACATTATACGGCCAAGAGGTTGTGGACACCTGACCATCACGTCTACCCTATGGCCAAATATTTGGACAGCCCTCCAAATGACAGTGTTCAGGTCTGGCAATTGGCAAATATTCCTTACCTGTGCTTAACTCTATCGGTATTTCCTCCTGTACAATCTTCACATGTAACACTTCAGCCTCTTCAACTTTGACGCTTCCCTGAGTGCCTCTGGAGTCTTCAGTATCTGTGAATAAAGATGAGGGTGAAGCTCCCTGTGCTGAGATGTATGATGGCGCCATTCGGTGTCATTTCAGCAACCCCCCCAATGGAAGTCGGGTAGCATTTTCGGTCAGGAGTGCAGTGGGATCCCCTACATGAGATGTATGAGAGACCCCAGAGAGAGTGTGTGGGGAGGGAGACCCTGTACTGAGATGTATGAGAGACCCCAGAGAGAGTGTGTGGGGAGGGAGACCCTGTACTGAGATGTATGAGAGACCCCAGAGAGAGTGTGTGGGGAGGGAGACCCTGTACTGAGATGTATGAGAGACCCCAGAGAGAGTGTGTGGGGAGGGAGACCCTGTACTGAGATGTATGAGAGACCCCAGAGAGAGTGTGTGGGGAGGGAGACCCTGTACTGAGATGTATGAGAGACCCCAGAGAGAGTGTGTGGGGAGGGAGACCCTGTACTGAGATGTATGAGAGACCCCAGAGAGAGTGTGTGGGGAGGGAGACCCTGTACTGAGATGTATGAGAGACCCCAGAGAGAGTGTGTGGGGAGGGAGACCCTGTACTGAGATGTATGAGAGACCCCAGAGAGAGTGTGTGGGGAGGGAGACCCTGTACTGAGATGTATGAGAGACCCCAGAGAGAGTGTGTGGGGAGGGAGACCCTGTACTGAGATGTATGAGAGACCCCAGAGAGAGTGTGTGGGGAGGGAGACCCTGTACTGAGATGTATGAGAGACCCCAGAGAGAGTGTGTGGGGAGGGAGACCCTGTACTGAGATGTATGAGAGACCCCAGAGAGAGTGTGTGGGGAGGGAGACCCTGTACTGAGATGTATGAGAGACCCCAGAGAGTGTGTGTGGGGAGACTGGTCACGTCTCTTGGCTGGTAACACACAATGACATGATGTGGGGAGGAGAGCCGGAGTCTAATAGAGGCTGATGGCTCCTGACTCCCTTCCTGTGTGGAATCCCGGGGAATACAGAGGACGGGGACATCTCTCTGGGGTGTTTCTGTTCCTGGATCCATCTGTAGGAAACACACACGCTGACTGAATACATTGTCTCTATGTCTTTATATCAGAGGATGTGTGTATCTAGGGGGACCCTCAATACTCAAGAAATGAAAGTCTCCTCTTACCCGGTGATGTGAGGGCCGGCCGGTTCTTGTAGAGCTCCTTGTGTCCTTCTAGATACTCCCACTCCTCCATGGAGAAATAGACAGAGACATCCTGACACCTTATAGGAACCTGACACACACAATGATACAGTCACCATCCGGACACATCCCTTGTCTGTTCCTGGATCATGTCCCAGAATTCCCGGCTCACCTCTCCCGTCAGCAGCTCAATGATCTTCTGGGTGACTTCTAGAATCTTCTTGTTGTTTCTCTCCAGTATCAGGTAGGGAGATGGAGGCTCCATATGGAGGCTCTGACTCTGGTCACATCCCTCTGGTGCATGTGGTTGGGTGCAGAGTGTTACGTGATCACCAGATGTCTTGACTACCATATATCCCTTTGTATGAAGATAAAAATACATATTGCAGCATGTGAATAATTCAAAGTCATAAAAATTAATTTATAGAAATGCAGAGATGATGCGACCTCCCAGAATCCTCCTCACCTCTCCGGTCAGGTCTGGGTTTTATGAATAGAAATAAGAGTGAGGTCATGTGACCTCCCAGAATCCTCCTCACCTCTCCGGTCAGGTCTGTCTTTTATTGATAAAGATAAGAATGATGTCATGTGATCCTCCTCACCTCTCCAGTCACCAGGTAGATGATCTCCAGGGCAAGATTTAATATATTCTTAGCGATTTCACTCCTGACTTGCTCCATCCTCATAATCTATTTAGAAAAGTTTGCCAGACCAGCCATTTTCATGTTGAGCTGTGATACACAAAAAGGAATGAATAATAGCAATCCCTTGCTAAACTACCAAATCCCTCCTGCCATCCTCATCTCCACAACATAGGGACTAATTGTTCTGCAGTCCAAGAACTGGGAGGGTTCATTGCACTCCTTAGGATAACACAGGAAGTGTGCCACCAGACAGGTCGGAATTTCTGGCAGGGCCAACGGGCATTTGTTGGAGGTACTGATATAACCAAAGGCTTTCAATAGCGTATTTAACAAACCAAAAGAGACCATATAGGAGAAGTGAATTGTTCGGGATTATATACACTTTAATATATACACATGTAATATACCCACATGTAATATACGCACGTGTAATATACGCGCATGTAATATACGCACATGTAATATACGCACATGTAATATACGCACATGTAATATATGCACATGTATGTCTTTATATCAGAGGATGTGTGTATCTAGGGGGATCCTCAATACTCTTCTCTCCTTTACAAGAAATGAAAGTCTCCTCTTACCCGGTGATGTGAGGGCCGGCCGGTTCTCCATCATGATGTCCTTCTACTGATCTTCTCTTCCATTGTTTGTCTGTACGTTGAAATACTCTGCAAAGCAAACGCAACAATAAAGAAATAAAACTCGTCATCCATAAAATATTATCCCAACATAGATTTCCCATCACGTATACATTATAGAAAGGTCTAGACTTCTAGTGGGTCTAGTGTGGATTGCATTCTTCACACAATGGTCCCTTCTTGCCACTTGGCCACACCAGGGGTTCTCAGACTTTTAAACAAGGGGGAGTTCACAGCCCTAGAGACTGTGGGGTGGGGGAGGGACCAGACTGTGGCCCCTGGTAGTAAACAAAATGCCTGAAGTTAAAAAAATGCCCAATGTCTGTGGTATCAGAGAGAAATAGTGCCCTGGTATTGGGGTCCATGGAAGCAATAGTGCCCTGTCATGGGGGTCCATGGAGGTAATAGTGCCCTGTCATGGGGGTCCATGGAGGTAATAGTGCCCTGTCATGGGGGTCCATGGACGTTATAGTACCCTATCATTGGGGTCCATGGACGTTATAGTACCCTATCATTGGGGTCCATGGAAGCAATAGTGTCTTGTCACTGGGGTCCATGGAGGTAGTGCCCTGTCATTGGGATCCATGGAAGCAATAGTGTCTTGTCACTGGGGTCCATGGAGGTAATAGTGCCCTGTCATTGGGGTCCATGGACATTATAGTGCCCTGTCATTGGGGTCCAAGGAAGTGATAGTGCCATGTCATTAGGGTCCAAGTAATAGTGCTCTGTTGATGGTGTCAATGGGAGAAAGAGTGCCCCATAGTTGGTGTCAGTGGGAGGAAAAGTGTCACGTCATTGGGAGGAAAAATGTCACGATATTGGGAGGAATGGTGCCCTGTCATTGGTGTCAGTGGGAGGAATGGTGCCCCGTCATTAGGGTCACAGGAGGGATTAGTGCCCCATTGCTGGTGTCAGTAGGCAGAATAGTGTCCTGTTCTTTTGTCAGAACAGTGCCACATCATTGGTGTCAGTGGGTGGAATGGTGCCCCAACACTGGCAATAAGTGGAATGGTGCCCCAACACTGGCAATAAGTGGAATGGTGCCCCAACACTGGCAATAAGTGGAATGGTGCCCCAACACTGGCAATAAGTGGAATGGTGCCTCAACACTGGCAATAAGTGGAATGGTGCCCCAACACTGGCAATAAGTGTAATGGTGCCCCAACACTGCCAATAAGTGTAATGGTGCCCCGACACTGGCAATAAGTGGAATGGTGCCCCAACACTGGCAATAAGTGGAGGGAATAATCCCCCACGGCTGGTGTCAGTGCCCTGTCATTGGCGTCTATAAGAAAAATAGTGCCCGGTCCCAGATGTCATTGGGAGGAAAAGTGCTCTATCACTGGTCAGTGGAAGCAATAGTACCCCCTCATTAGTCACAGTAGGGGGAACAGTGGCACGTTGTTGCTGTCAGCGGAATAAAATCCAGCATTGGTGTTCAGTGGCCACTCACCTCTGAATATGTTCCACACCGCTCCTCTAGAGGCCAGAGATCCCTCCTCCCAACAGTGCCAGCTAAAGTACATTGGTGGGTGCTGCGGGCACAATGCATACAAAGCAGGCAGGGCCATCAGGATAAAGGCCAGTAAAAGGACAGTAGCAGGTCACAGGTGCGGCTATTAGTCTACAATTAGTCTACATGGTACCTCCGTTGGCCATGCAAGATGGCTTTTTATATCAGTTTTCTCCCTCCAGACTCCCTCCTCTACATTCTAAACTAATTCTCATAGCTATGCCTATTTCTGTACAGAAGAGTGATGTGCGTGAGCTTGGCGTGAACCAAGTTGGCCCAGGCCTATTCAAAACTGTCTGCGACACGCACCTATCCTGGCCTAACCAGCTGCGGCCAGGGCATTCCTCACCCATTTGTTACATGTAGCTGATGGGGAATGCCCCGACCGCAGCTGATTGGGCCAGGAGAAAGGGGGGGGGGGCGTCGATGACAGTCTTGCATAGGCCTGGGCCAACTTGGCTCTCACAAGTGCATAGGCATTACCAAGTGTCCAACTTTCTCCAGAGCAGTCAATCTGTCTCTTGTCCTAGGCAGGTGAAACTGCATATATTGCAGAAGTAGGAGGTGTATCATGGGCACCCCAAATATTTTTTGCGGCTTTCTGTAGAATACACCCCCAGCGCCATCATCGCCCCCAGAGCTCGCAATCTAATGTTCTACACATCAGAGGACTTGCATAAAGATGATGATGATTTGGTAAGGTGACATGATCCCCCATCCAGTCCACAGAGAGTGCTGGGACCCCCTTCTGTCATAATAAGAAGACATTATTACCTCCTCCTTACAGGATAGACTCTATGCAAGATAAAACCCCCACCAGGGAGTTCTCATACCACTAAAAACGTCTCCTTCTAGCTCTTCCGGGCTACCACAAAATGGCCGCCAATTCTCCTGCACTAAGGCCTACAGAGGAAACCCGGAAGTGAAATGGGAACTTCCGGTCGGGAGAGAGAGAGAGAGAGAGAGAGAGAGAGAGAGAGAGAAGGGCTGCAGGTGAGTGTTGGTGTGACAGTGAGCTGTAATTGTTATTATTATTACACAGGATTTATGTAGCGCCAACAATTTGCTCAGCGCTGTAATGAGTATTTAGGTGGATGGGAGGGTTATGGGACCTTGCTGTCCTCTTCTATAGCTTTCCTTACACAGGAGTGTCTGGGGTCATGGTGGACACTAGAGGGGCTAATAAATGGAGCTGGGAGCAGAAACATTGTACTTCGATCTGAGAATCCGTCCTAAGCAATGTCTTTGATTGGCCACCCTGACTGTGCTTACCATACAGAAGTGTTTGTCTTCTCGCTTTGATACCCGATTGGACCCTCGAAGAAAAAAACATTGCAGAATCCTCGGGGACACGTTAGAGTGACTCTGTCCTAGAAGAAGAAAAAAAAGGTAACACAAGCCGGACATGCAAATAAAAGCAACAGGACTTACCTGTACCGGCCACTGACCACGTAAACCCTATCAATGAACTTCCCCTCCGACACAGACACGCCGCCATCTTCCTCCACTTGGTGATCAGGAACCAGCTGTCTGGATCAGGCAGCCGGCGTCCAATGACCCACCTCCAGACCGCGCTGTTTTCCTGCTCCTGATGCCTTCACGGATATACCAGGGGGGCTGCAGGGACACGTCACTCTCGCATAGGTGGGAATGGCGGTGGAGGGTGGGGCCAAAATGAACAAAAAGAAACATTTTTCTCCAATATTGATTGCATTTTTTTTCTCTCTCAATACAGCAAAGTCTTTAGTTTGGAAGCAATCACCAGACTGAGGATGGAGAGAGCAAGAAGTGAAATAACTGAGAAGATATTAAACCTCACCCTGGAGATCATCTACCTGCTGACCGGAGAGGTGAGGAGGATTCTGGGAGGTCACATGACATCACTCTTATCTCTATTAATAAAACACAGACCTGACCGGAGAGGTGAGGAGGATTCTGGGAGGTCACATGACATCACTCTTATCTCTAATAATAAAACACAGACCTGACTGGAAAGGTGAGGAGGATTCTGGGAGGTCACATGAGATCGCTCTTATCTCTATTAATAAAACAGACCTGACCGGCGAGGTGAGGAGCATTCTGGGAGGTCACATGACATCACTCCTATCTCTATTAATAAAACACAGACCTGACCAGAGAGGTGAGGAGGATTCTGGGAGGTCACATGACATCACTCCTATCTCTATTAATAAAACACAGACCTGACCGGAGAGGTGAGGAGCATTCTGGGAGGTCACATGACATCACTCCTATCTCTATTAATAAAACACAGACCTGACCGGAGAGGTGAGGAGGATTCTGGGAGGTCACATGACATCACTCTTATCTCTAGTAGTGATGTGCTCGGGCGTATTCGCAGCTCCACGTGCCGAGCCCGCCAGGAAGCTGACAGCGCCGCAGCGCCAATCACAGGTACTGAGACATTATCCCGGTCCGCAGCTGCAGAGATTGGGAAATGTCTACGTGCCTGTGATTGGCGCTGTCAGCTTCCTGGCGGGCTCGGCACGTGGAGCTGCGAACAAGCCCGAGCACATCACTAATCTCTAGTAATAAAACACAGACTTGACCGGAGAGGTGAGGAGGATTCTGGGAGGTCACAAGACGTCACGCTTATCTCTAGTAATAAAACACAGACTTGACCGGAGAGGGGAGGAGGATTCTGGGAGGTCACAAGACGTCACGCTTATCTCTAGTAATAAAACACAGACCTGACCGGAGAGGTGAGGAGGATTCTGGGAGGTCACAAGACGTCACGCTTATCTCTAGTAATAAAACACAGACCTGACCGGAGAGGTGAGGAGCATTCTGGGAGGTCACATCATCACCCATTTATCATCTGGGGCTACATTGCATTCATGCCATGAAATATTCACTTTAATTTGTTATTTTCTGCACAGGATTACATAGTAGTAAAGACATCTGCTGATCATGTGACACCCAGCAGCCAACCACATGTGTCAGTGGGATGTAACTGGAGTAAGAGCCTCAGTATGGAGCCTCCATCTCCCTCCCGGATACCTGAGAAAAACAAAGACAAAAATATTCTAGAAGTCGCCAACAAGATCATTGAGCTGCTGACAGGAGAGGTGAGAGGTGCCGGGAATTCTGGGACATGATCCAGGAACAGACAAGGGATGTGTCTGGATGGTGACTGTATCATTGTGTGTGTCAGGTTCCTATAAGGTGTCAGGATGTCTCTGTCTATTTCTCCATGGAGGAGTGGGAGTATCTAGGAGGACACAAGGAGCTCTACAAGGACATCATGATGAAGAACTGGCCGCCCCTCACATCACCGGGTAAGAGGAGACTTTCATTCCTTGAGTATTGAGGATCCCCCTAGATACACACATCCTCTGATATAAAGACATAGAAACATTGTATTCAGTCAGTGTGTGTGTTTCCTACAGATGGGTCCAGGAACAGAAATCCCCCAGAGAGATGTCCCCGTCCTCTGTATTCCCGGGATTCCACACAGGAGGATCAGGAGATCCCTCAGGTACATCAGGAGATCCCTCAGGTACATCAGGAGATCCCTCAGGAACATCAGGAGATCCCTCAGGAACATCGGGAGATCCCTCAGGAGGATCGGGAGATCCCTCAGGAGGATCGGGAGATCCCTCAGGAGGATCGGGAGATCCCTCATGGAGATCGGGAGATCCCTCATGGAGATCGGGAGATCCCTCAGGGACTTCAGGAGATCCCTCAGGTACACAGACCTGAACTTTTTATGAAGAACCAAACCCCGTCTACACTATCTATACATATCTATACCGTATAGTTTCAGGTCGCAATATTGTTTACCTCTTCTTCTTTTTTTTTTGTTCTATATATTTTAGTCCATGCCTAGAGGGTCCACAAGCCAGCTAGCCCATGAGTAGAGAGTCCACAAACTGATGTCCCATGACCAAGGGGTCCCCAAGCCTGCTAGCCCACAACCAGGGGGTCCACAAGCCTGCTAGCCCACGACCAGGGGGCATGCAAGCCTGCAAGCCCACGACCAGGGGGTCCACAAGCCTGCTAGCCCACGACCAGGGGATCCACATGCCTGCTAGCCCACGACCAGGGGGTCCACAAGCCTGCTAGCCCACGACCAGGGGGTCCACAAGCTCGCTAGCCCACGACCAGGGGGTCCACAAGCTCGCTAGCTCACGACCAGGGGGTCCACAAGCTCGCTAGCCCACGACCAGGGGGTCCACAAGCTCGCTAGCCCACGACCAGGGGGTCCACAAGCTTGCAATCCCACGACTAGAGGGTCCACAAGCTTGGAAGCCCAACACCAGAGGGTCAGCAAGCCCACGACCAGTTGGACCCCAAGCTTGCAAGCCCACGACCAGAGGGTCCGCAAGCTTGCAAGCCCACGACCAGAGGGTCCGCAAGCTTGCAAGCCCACGACCAGAGGGTCCGCAAGCTTGCAAGCCCACGACCAGAGGGTCTGCAAGCCCACGACCAGAGGGTCCGCAAGCTTGCAAGCCCACGACCAGAGAGTCTATATCGGTAACTACATTTTTCTTTTGTTACTCAGGATATAAATCTGATTAAAGTTGAAGTAAAAGAAGAAAAAGATGAAGACACATATGTGAGGAGTGATGAGCCGTGCAAGGAGGAGGAAATCCCTCCAGACATCGGCACAGGTGAGTAACAGACACTAAATCCAGAAAAGACTCCCAGATTCTCCTTGTTTGCTACAAAAATCCCCTCCCCCCTTCCCTCCCCAGACACTTTTTATGCATCCACCAGGAGAGGTGAACTTGAGGCAACCAGCTCCATGCACAGGTCAAATACAACATATGGCCAAACGTTTATGGACACCTGACCGTCACAGCTATGTGGAAACCCCTCCAGGTGTCTCCGTGTTTCCACTGAGGTGTACTGTTAATACAGCATACAAAGATATTTAAGACAATTGTGGGCTTCCAACTATGTGAGAACAGTTGGGTGAAGGACCTTTTCTGTTCCAGCATGACTCTGCTCATGTGCACCAAACTAGGTCCATAAGGACATGGTTTGATGTGGAGGAGCTCAAGTGGCCTTCACAGAGCCCAGACCTCAATGCTACTGAACACCTTTGGGATGAATTGGAACGCCCATTATGAGCCAGGTCCTCTCATCCAACATCAGCACCTGACCCCCCAACTCTACTGAACACCTTTGGGATGAATTGGAGCGCCCATTATGAGCCCGGTCTTCTCTTCCAACATCAGCACCTGACCCCCCAACCCTACTGAACACCTTTGGGATGAATTGGAATGCCCATTATGAGCCAGGTCCTCTCATCCAACATCAGCACCTGACCCCCAACTCTACTGAACACCTTTGGGATGAATTGGAACGCCCATTATGAGCCAGGTCTTCTCTTCCAACATAAGCACCTAACCCCTATCCCCACTGAACACCTTTGTGATGAATTGGAACGCCCATTATGTGCCAGGTTTTCTCATCCAACATCAGCACCTGACCCCCAACTCTACTGAACACCTTTGGGATGAATTGGGACTTCCATTATGAGCCAGGTCTTCTCTTCCAACATAAGCACCTGACCCCCAACTCTACTGAACACCTTTCGGATGAATTGGAACGCCCATTATGAGCCAGGTCTTCTCATCCAACATCAGCAGACCCCCAACTCTACTGAACACCTTTCGGATGAATTGGAACGCCCATTATGAGCCAGGTCTTCTCTTCCAACATAAGCACCTAACCCCTATCCCCACTGAACACCTTTGTGATGAATTGGAACGCCCATTATGTGCCAGGTTTTCTCATCCAACATCAGCACCTGACCCCCAACTCTACTGAACACCTTTGGGATGAATTGGGACTTCCATTATGAGCCAGGTCTTCTCTTCCAACATAAGCACCTGACCCCCAACTCTACTGAACACCTTTGGGATGAATTGGAACACCCATTATGAGCCAGGTCTTCTCTTCCAATATCAGCACCTGACCCCCAACCCTACTGAACACCTTTGGGATGAATTGGAATGCCCATTATGAGCCAAGTCTTCTCTTCCACCATCAGCACCTGACCCCCAACTCTACTGAACTCCTTTGGGATGAATTGGAACTCCAATTATGAGCCAGGTCTTCTCTTCCAACATCAGCACCTGACCCCCAACTCTACTGAACTCCTTTGGGATGAATTGGAACTCCAATTATGAGCCAGGTCTTCTCTTCCAACATAAGCACCTGACCCCCAACTCTACTGAACACCTTTGGGAGGAATTGGAATGCCCATTATGAGCCAAGTCTTCTCTTCCACCATCAGCACCTGACCCCCAACTCTACTGAACACCTTCGGAATGAATTGGGACTCCCATTGTGAACCAGGTCTTCTCTTCCACCATCAGCACCTGACCCCCAACCCTACTGAACACCTTTGGAATGAATTGGGACTCCCAATGTGAACCCGGTCTTCTCTTCCAACATCAGTACCTGACCCCCAACTCTACACCTTTGGGATGAATTGGAACGCCCATTATGAGTCTGGCCTTCTTTTCCAACATCAGTATCTGACCACACAAATGGCTGAATGGACACCAGTTCCTACAGACACCCTCCAAAATCTTGAGGAAAGCCTTCCCAGAAGAGTGTTATAACCACAAAGGGGGAATCCATATTAATGGTCATGGTTTTGGATGGGATGTCCAACAAGCTCATAGACGTGTCACGGTCAGGTGTCCATCCACACGCCATATAGTGCACATGGCTCACTTACCTGCCAAACGATATGTAAATTCACTCGACCGTTTTCATGATACCCATAAGGTCACTCTGCTACTTCCTGGGTAAGTTCACTGGCCATATGTGATTGTAGGAGGAGGCTGGAGGTGGAAATGTGACGAGGGCTGAATTGCTGAGCCAGGAAGAACGCTGTCACCTTGCTCCTGCAGGTCAAAGTGACAATGTCTTTAGAAAGGGCCGACCCCCTTATACTCACCTTGCCACTCCTTTGTAGCTAGCAACAGTACCTGGCACTTCTGGTATGGAAATAATGTGACTTCCTGCCCTGTGACAGTGCTCAGGCCTAGCAGGTAATTGTTAGACCCCAGTACTGTCACATGACTAAAGGAGTGACACCACTGCTCCACTGGTCACCAACACAGTTTCTAATGCCCCCTGTGATGGAAGAAGGAGCAGCGTGGGAGCACAGGCAGGGTGAGTACGAAGGGATCGGGGAGGGCCCCATTACATTGACACTATCACATTGATCTGCATGGACAAGGTGACCGTGCCTCTAATCAGGAGCTATGCGTGTCCCCCATCTGGCTATGTATTGTTGAAAATGTGTGGAAATCTGCTTCATTCCAGATGGCCAACACGTCGGGAATAACCCAGAGAATTGTCCTATCATCTGTCATGATAGTGACCTAGAAGACGATGACATCACATGGGATTCTTCAGAAGAAAATTCAGCTACGCCACAGCTCATGCAGCAGACAGTTCACGCAGCCGAGAAGCCCTTTTCATGTTCAGAGTGTGGAAAATGTTTTACCCGCAAATGTAATCTCATCACCCATGAACGGGTCCACACCGGGGAGAAACCGTTTTCATGTTCCGAGTGCGGGAAGAGTTTCAGCCACAAATCGAACCTCATCTATCACAAGAGGTCTCACACAGCCGAGAAGCCCTTTCCTTGTTCTCAGTGCGGGAAATGCTTTTCCCGGAAATCGTCTCTGGTCACACACGAAAGACTTCACACCGGAGAGAAGCCGTTTTCATGTGCCCATTGCGGGAAGTGCTTTTCCCGAAAGTCATTTCTCGTCAACCACGAGAGGGTTCACACAGGGGAGAAGCCATATGCCTGTTCCGAGTGCGGCAGGCGCTTTACCGACAGGTCGCACCTTTTTTACCACGAACGGGTTCACGCAGCTCAGAAACCGTTTTCTTGTTCCGAATGCGGGAAGGGTTTCACGCAGAGAGCCAACCTCCTCTCGCACCAGAGAAGACACACCGGGGAAAAGCCGTATCCGTGTTTGGAATGTGGCGAACGTTTTACCCTGGTAGGAAGTCTTACTTTGCACCAGAGGACTCACACGGGAGAGAAACCGTTCTCGTGTTCCACGTGCGGGAAAAGTTTCTCTCAAAAATCGACCCTTACTGCACATGAAATAATTCACACGGGACAGAAGCCGTACTCGTGTCCGGAATGCGGCAAGTCTTTCACCACCAAGTCGTACCTGGTCATCCATTGCCGGATTCACACAGGCGATCGCCCATATTTGTGTTCTGAGTGCGGGAAAGGCTTTGCCAATAAAATGACGCTGGTCAGACACATGAGAGTCCACACTGGCGATCGCCCATATTCGTGTACTGAATGCGGAAAGAAATTTGCCGACAAATCCGCCTTGAACTCGCATCTACGGTCTCACAGGAGACAAGAGGCTGCTCTATCAGTGTGTGACATCTGATTGGACGTCTGTCAGGATGATACAATCCCAGAGCCAGCAAACCCCATCTGTGCTAGGCCAACTTCAGTGCCTGTAGTTACCTTTACCTGAATGGAAGGTCACCCCCCCATCACTGTATAACCGGCCCGGGGCCTCCTGTGATTGGCTGTGTGACATTTCAGGTGCTCCTCCACACCCTGAACTTTTACATTACTGTGTTGATGATAAATGTGAGAAGTTCAAATTGAGCGTATGATTACCGCATGTCAGAATCATCATACGGCTGAAGTTCTAGGCGAATCTTGCCTGCTTACTAGTCAGTGGCACCGCCCATCTAACAGCATTGGGGTGGGGTCAAGCACATTTTAGAAGAGAAGTGAAGATTGGCTCGTGACCTTTTGCTGATGCGGATATTATTTTTAAGGGATGTTGCACCCAGGACCCCCGTGCCTCAAGAAAAGGCACTATAGCTCTCATTGCAGGTTTCTGTGAATGTCCTCTGAGCAGTAATCAAAGTGCTGGCAAATTTTTTGAGTTGAAATAAATGCGCCATCCGTGATTTTTGGAAATGCCTGTCATGCTGACACTTTGCTTCAGTACTTTGAGTCACGGTCACCTTA